>NW_028171990.1:41162-178808 GCF_963971535.1 Notolepis coatsorum
ATAAAAATGGAGAAACTGTAAATATGTTAGGTGCTAGATTTGTATATGTGGTACAGGGTTGCTAGTTTTCTGAGAGAGAGAGAGAGAGAGAGAGAGAGAGAGAGAGAGAGAGAGAGAGAGAGGGAGAGGGAGAGGGAGAGAGGGAGAGGGGGTGGGATAGAGAGAGAGAGAGCTTCGGACTCAGCGGGACTGAGAATGAAACGCTGTGAAATGCGGGCTCTCTCCTCTCTCTCTCTATCCCTCCCTCTCTCTCTCTTCCTCTCTCTCTCTGTCTCTCCCTCTCTCTCTCCCTCTCTATCTCTCTCTCTCTTTCTCTCTCCCTCGCAGAGTGCAGTCGAGGTGTCAGGTTTCACTATCTGCCTCGCTGTTTGAGGAAGTGATTTCCACTCGCTCTGCTATCGCTGTGTGGGCTGCCTAGGTTGTGGCCGGGCATTGGCTCCAACCACAGAGCCAATCGGATCACTATCCGCTTCCCCAGCGCCACGTTACGTCACCATGCGCATCAAATCAGAACGACCTGATTAAAATGAATGACCTGAATGACGGCAATCCGCCAATATGGTATTTAGAGACACAAACGCATTGATACTAACTCATATGACTATAATACAATGCTAGAGACTCAAAAAAGACATTTATAATGCATGTCACCTTTAAAACATATTCTGCACATTCACTCTCTAGGCATTCATGCATCTATAAAACATAGTGTACAGGGACAAATAAAAGCCCATACATGGACAAGCACACATAATACATAATCAGGACAGTCAGGCTAGTGGGCAAGCATCCAGGGGTTGGGCATTACATGTGTGTGTGTGTGTGTGTGTGTGTGTGTGTGTGTGTGTGTGTGTGTGTGTGTGTGTGTGTGTGTGTGTGTGTGTGTGTGTGTGTGTGTGTGTGTGTGTGTGTGTGTGTGTGTGTGTGTGTGTTTGTGTGTGTGTGTGTGTCTGCATTGCATGCATGTGCCTGTGCACTCCACCACCTTGATGTGTGTGTGTGTCTCTGCATGCATGTGCCCGTGCACTCCACCACCTTGATGATGTGTGTGTTTGTGTGTGTGTGTGTGTGTGTGTGTGTGTGTGTGTGTGTGTGTGTGTGTGTGTGTGTGTGTGTGTGTGTGTGTGTGTGTGTGTGTGTGTGTGTGTGTGTGTGTGTGTGTGTGTGTGTGTGTGTGTGTGTGTGTGCGTGCGTACCGTATGTGTGTCTGAGCGGTATGGATCGGAGGCGGCGGTCGGCGCGGCGTGGCGGAGCGTGCGTGTGGGTCGGAGGTCGCCCGCTCTTCTGAGTCCACCTCCACAGAGCCGGCCTCGCTCCACCTCCCGCGCGCTCCACTCATTTATCTCCTGACAGTCACTGATTCCCTCCCGCCCGCCGCCGCATCCATCATGTTCAATCACGTCCGGCGTGCGGCCCCCAGCGGCCCGCGCCCTGCTGTCCCAGAGTGTTGTTGTACGGGGGGGGGGGGGGTGCGGGGGGGGGAGGGGGGCGGGGGCGACCGACTGCTTGCTTGCTCTGGCACAATTACACTTCCATCTGACAGCGCTGGATAAACTTATAGTCGGAATATCTTACCTTATCTTATCGGGCATATCGTGTCATATTTGGCACAGAGCGGGGAAAGCTGTTTCTCTTCCGCGTACAGTTGTTTGAAGGCGAGGTGACGACACTCGGCCGAGCCTCGTCGAGGACGTTTCTTACTCAATGGATATGTCTCCAAAACAACAAGGTGCAGGCCTGTCTATATGTATATAGACTCCATAACTCTGAGTCCTTCTTGTTTTGTTTCGTCGTCTTGCCTCTGAACTCCAGCACGTTGGGTTTGAAACAGAACCAGGAATACGGGGCTCTGCGACGGCACTGCGACTGGCCTGGTTATCTGCTGCTGAGGCCTGGTTATCTGCTGCTGAGGCCTGGTTTCTGGTGCTGAGGCCTGGTTATCTGGTGCTGAGGCTTGGTTATCTGGTGCTGAGGTCTGGTTATCTGGTGCTGAGGCTTGGTTATCTGGTGCTGAGGTCTGGTTATCTGCTGCTGAGGCCTGGTTATCTGCTGCTGAGGCCAGGTTATCTGCTGAGGCTGAGGCCTGGTTATCTGCTGCTGAGGCCTGGTTATCTGCTGAGGCTGAGGCCTGGTTATCTGCTGCTGAGGCCTGGTTATCTGCTGCTGAGGCCTGGTTATCTCCTGCTGAGGCCTGGTTATCTGCTGCTGAGGCCTGGTTATCTGCTGCTGAGGCCTGGTTATCTGCTGCTGAGGCCTGGTTATCTGCTGCTAAGGCCTGGTTATCTGCTGCTGAGGCTGAGGCCTGGTTATCTGCTGCTGAGGCCTGGTTATCTGGTGCTGAGGCCTGGTTATCTGCTGCTGAGGCCTGGTTATCTGCTGCTGAGGCCTGGTTATCTGCTGCTGAGGGCTGGTTATCTGCTGCTGAGGCCTGGTTATCTGGTGCTGAGGCCTGGTTATCTGCTTCTGAGGCCTGGTTATCTGCTGCTGAGGCCTGGTTATCTGCTGCTGAGGCCTGGTTATCTGCTGCTGAGGCCTGGTTATCTGGTGCTGAGGCCTGGTTATCTGCTGCTGAGGCCTGGTTATCTGCTGCTGAGGCCTGGTTATCTGGTGCTGAGGCCTGGTTATCTGGTGCTGAGGCCTGGTTATCTGGTGCTGAGGCCTGGTTATCTGCTGCTGAGGCCTGGTTATCTGCTGCTGAGGCCTGGTTATCTGCTGCTGAGGCTGAGGCCTGGTTATCTGCTGCTGAGGCCTGGTTATCTGCTGCTGAGGCCTGGTTATCTGGTGCTGAGGCCTGGTTATCTGCTGCTGAGGCCTGGTTATCTGCTGCTGAGGCCTGGTTATCTGCTGCTGAGGCCTGGTTATCTGCTGCTGAGGCCTGGTTATCTGGTGCTGAGGCCAGGTTATCTGCTGCTGATGCTGAGGCCTGGTTATCTGCTGCTGAGGCCTGGTTATCTGCTGCTGAGGCCTGGTTATCTGGTGCTGAGGCCTGGTTATCTGCTGCTGAGGCCTGGTTATCTGCTGCTGAGGCCTTGTTATCTGCTGCTGAGGCCTGGTTATCTGGTGCTGAGGCCTGGTTATCTGGTGCTGAGGCCTGGTTATCTGGTACTGAGGCCTGGTTATCTGGTGCTGAGGCCTGGTTATCTGCTGCTGAGGCTGAGGCCTGGTTATCTGCTGCTGAGGCTGAGGCCTGGTTATGTGCTGCTGAGGCCTGGTTATCTGCTGCTGAGGCCTGGTTATCTGCTGCTGAGGCTGAGGCCTGGTTATCTGCTGCTGAGGCTGAGGGCTGGTTATCTGCTGCTGAGGCCTGGTTATCTGCTGCTGAGGCCTGGTTATCTGCTGCTGAGGCCTGGTTATCTGGTGCTGAGGCCTGGTTATCTCCTGCTGAGGCCTGGTTATCTGCTGCTGAGGCCTGGTTATCTGCTGCTGAGGCCTGGTTATCTGCTGCTGAGGGCTGGTTATCTGCTGCTGAGGCCTGGTAATCTGGTACTGATGCCTGGTTATCTGCTGCTGAGGCCTGGTTATCTGCTGCTGAGGCCTGGTTATCTGGTGCTGAGGCCTGGTTATCTGGTGCTGAGGCCTGGTTATCTGCTGCTGAGGCCTGGTTATCTGGTGCTGAGGCCTGGTTATCTGCTGCTGAGGCCTGGTTATCTGGTGCTGAGGCCTGGTTATCTGCTGCTGAGGCCTGGTTATCTGCTGCTGAGGCCTGGTTATCTGCTGCTGAGGCCTGGTTATCTGCTGCTGAGGCCTGGTTATCTGGTACTGAGGCCTGGTTATCTGCTGCTGAGGCCTGGTTATCTGCTGCTGAGGCTGAGGCCTGGTTATCTGGTGCTGAGGTCTGGTTATCTGCTGCTGAGGCCTGGTTATCTGCTGCTGAGGCCTGGTTATCTGGTGCTGAGGCCTGGTTATCTGCTGCTGAGGCCTGGTTATCTGCTGCTGAGGCCTGGTTATCTGCTGCTGAGGCTGAGGCCTGGTTATCTGGTGCTGAGGCCTGGTTATCTGCTGCTGAGGCCTGGTTATCTGCTGCTGATCCCTGGTTATCTGCTGCTGAGGCCTTGTTATCTGCTGCTGATCCCTGGTTATCTGCTTCTGAGGCCTGGTTATCTGCTGCTGAGGCCTGGTTATCTGCTGCTGAGGCCTGGTTATCTGCTGCTGAGTCCTGGTTATCTGCTGCTGAGGCCTGGTTATCTGGTGCTGAGGCCTGGTTATCTGCTGCTGAGGCCTGGTTATCTGCTGCTGAGGCCTGGTTATCTGCTGCTGAGGCCTGGTTATCTGCTGCTGAGGCATGGTTATCTGCTGCTGAGGCCTGGTTATCTGGTACTGAGGCCTGGTTATCTGCTGCTGAGGCCTGGTTATCTGCTGCTGAGGCCTGGTTATCTGCTGCTGAGGCCTGGTTATCTGCTGCTGAGGCTGAGGCCTGGTTATCTGGTGCTGAGGCCTGGTTATCTGCTGCTGAGGCCTGGTTATCTGCTGCTGATCCCTGGTTATCTGCTGCTGAGGCCGGTTATCTGCTGATGAGGACTGGTTATCTGCTGCTGAGGCCTGGTTATCTGCTGCTGAGGCCTGGTTATCTGCTGCTGAGGCCTGGTTATCTGCTGCTGAGGCCTGGTTATCTGGTGCTGAGGCCTGGTTATCTGCTGCTGAGGCCTGGTTATCTGCTGCTGAGGCCTGGTTATCTGGTGCTGAGGCCTGGTTATCTGCTGCTGAGGCCTGGTTATCTGCTGCTGAGGCTGAGGCCTGGTTATCTGCTGCTGAGGCCTGGTTATCTGGTGCTGAGGCCTGGTTATCTGCTGCTGAGGCCTGGTTATCTGGTGCTGAGGCCTGGTTATCTGCTGCTGAGGGCTGGTTATCTGCTGCTGAGGCCTGGTTATCTGGTGCGGAGGCCTGGTTATCTGCTTCTGAGGCCTGGTTATCTGCTGCTGAGGCCTGGTTATCTGCTGCTGAGGCCTGGTTATCTGCTGCTGAGGTCTGGTTATCTGCTGCTGAGGCCTGGTTATCTGCTGCTGAGGCTGAGGCCAGGTTATCTGCTACTGAGGCTGAGTCCTGGTTATCTGCTGATGAGGCCTGGTTATCTGCTGCTGAGGCCTGGTTATCTGGTGCTGAGGCCTGGTTATCTGGTACTGAGGCCTGGTTATCTGCTGCTGAGGCCTGGTTATCTGCTGCTGAGGCTGAGGCCTGGTTATCTTCTGCTGAGGCCTGGTTATCTGCTGCTGAGGCCTGGTTATCTGCTGCTGAGGCTGAGGCCTGGTTATCTGCTGCTGAGGCCTGGTTATCTGCTGCTGAGGCCTGGTTATCTGCTGCTGAGGCCTGGTTATCTGCTGCTGAGGCCTGGTTATCTGGTGCTGAGGCCTGGTTATCTGCTGCTGAGGCCTGGTTATCTGCTGCTGAGGCCTGGTTATCTGCTGCTGAGGCCTGGTTATCTGGTGCTGAGGCCTGGTTATCTGGTACTGAGGCCTGGTTATCTGCTGCTGAGGCCTGGTTATCTGCTGCTGAGGCCTGGTTATCTGGTGCTGAGGCCTGGTTATCTGCTGCTGAGGCCTGGTTATCTGCTGAGGCTGAGGCCTGGTTATCTGCTGCTGAGGCCTGGTTATCTGCTGCTGAGGCCTGGTTATCTGCTGCTGAGGCCTGGTTATCTGCTGCTGAGGCCTGGTTATCTGGTGCTGAGGCCTGGTTATCTGCTGCTGAGGCCTGGTTATCTGCTGCTGAGGCCTGGTTATCTGCTGCTGAGGCCTGGTTATCTGCTGCTGAGGCCTGGGTATCTGCTGCTGAGGCCTGGTTATCTGGTGCTGAGGCCTGGTTATCTGGTGCTGAGGCCTGGTTATCTGCTGCTGAGGCCTGGTTATCTGGTGCTGATGCCTGGTTATCTGCTGATGAGGCCTAGTTATCTGCTGCTGATGCCTGGTTATCTGGTGCTGAGGCCTGGTTATCTGGTACTGAGGCCTGGTTATCTGGTGCTGAGGCCTGGTTATCTGCTGCTGAGGCCTGGTTATCTGCTGCTGAGGCCTGGTTATCTGCTGCTGAGGCCTGGTTATCTGCTGCTGAGGCCTGGTTATCTGCTGCTGAGGCTGAGGCCTGGTTATCTGGTGCTGAGGCCTGGTTATCTGCTGCTGAGGCCTGGTTATCTGCTGCTGATCCCTGGTTATCTGCTGCTGAGGCCGGTTATCTGCTGCTGAGGACTGGTTATCTGCTGCTGAGGCCTGGTTATCTGCTGCTGAGGCCTGGTTATCTGCTGCTGAGGCCTGGTTATCTGCTGCTGAGGCCTGGTTATCTGGTGCTGAGGCCTGGTTATCTGCTGCTGAGGCCTGGTTATCTGCTGCTGAGGCCTGGTTATCTGGTGCTGAGGCCTGGTTCTGTATCGTATCGCTCTCGCTCGGCATCGCTCTCTGCACTATCTCGCATACGTGCACGCGCACTGAATAAAGACCACAATGTACCTTTAATCCCAATATTCGTCTGACCACACCCCTATCAGCTTACCCATATAAGCAGGGGTGGGGCCACCCACTCTCCTCCTTCTCGCTTTCACCACAAGGAAGAAGTGCCTCGGTAGATCCCCACACTTGACACCATGATGGAAGAAAGGTTTAGGAGCAGCTTTGGGAAACAAGGATACGTTGACATCATATCTTTATTTTCTCTCTCACTATTTTCGAGAAAATACGGCGATATTGTCTTCGTACTGGAGTGTCTGGAAGATGATGATCATTCTAAAAACCCTCCACCGGTTTTCGTATTGGGAGCACGCCGCTGCATGCTTCTCAACTGCAGTTCCTTGCTGTGTTTGTTGGGGTGAAACCTGTCAGGCCACAGCTGAACTGTCGGACATGCCGCTGTTGTGAGAAGCGGTGCGTTCCAGGTTGGGTGAGTAGTGTTTGCTGGCGGGCTCCACTTGTCTGTTAGTGCTATGGGGGCTACTTGACAAAGTTTATGGAAACCGGCCCCAGGCTAGGGTCCTTTGTTCAGCCACCTAGGCGACAGAAGGCCTTGGTCTGAAGACCATTATAGTTTTAACTAGTGGGCCGCGACCATTGACACTGGTGATCCCTGTGTGTTCTGGACGAGTGGATTCTCTCTGTCACCGTGTTAAGGCCCCATCTTTCATATCCAAATGAGAGTATTCCTTCACGAGGGGATATGTGCATGTAATGTGCGATAGCGGCAGATTCATGTTCAAAGTCAGCTACACAGGCCAGTTGGTACTGTGCTGATTCCGTCGGATGTGGTAAAGTCACCGTTGTGAAGCGGTGTTGACATCTTGTTTTCTCTTTTCTCTTAAAAAGTGAGGAGAGGTTCAGAACGGCGGCCTGTCTGGGTGAGTGTTATTTCATTGTTTACATGTTCATAGCTTACGGTTAGCCAGTCAGCTGTTAACTGCTGCGTTAGCCTGCTGGATCGCTGCATGGCCTGCTTAGGGCCTACTATTAGCCAGTCAGCTGTTAGCTGCGGGGCTAGCATGTCGTGGTCGCTAGGTAACGTTAGCTTGCTGCTATGGCCATGGCCTGGCGCGGGGTAGCTTAGCTTCTCGCGCGCCGCCGTGAGCTCGCTTCTGATCGCGTGCGTCGTTAGATCGGCGTCTCGCGAGCAGAAGCAGTAGCACCCGAACGGTTGGAGCGGCCGTTAGCTTGATGCTAGTCTGTTGAACGTGCTTTGATTTTAACATGTTTTACACTCTTGACCACGACGTCATCCTTGACAGGGGATGTTTTCGTCGACCCTGCCCTGAGCCAGGACGGCAAGGTTGCATCAACAGGGGACTGTAGTGCGGGTTGGGGCGGTGACGCTGCCCAGTTCGGACAACACAGGAGCGGCTGTGTTTCCTACGGTGTCTGTGACTGCACTTCGCTGATCTGCGTTCCGGGTAGGAACGGGGTTGACCAGACCTCATAACACGTCTTCTGGTTTTACTTTGCTAAATGTATTGTGAATAACGGTGTTTTTCCCAAAACGTGTGTTGCTACAATGCATTTAGGATACGTTGCGGGTTATGTGTGAGCTGTTTTTGTCACTGGCAGTTAGCTTCTCCGTGCAAACGGGATGTAATGATCTGGTTGTTGTGTGAGAAACACGGCCGTGTACTCACAACTAAGGTAACTAACCTATGAAGCTATGCTTGGTGACAAGTGAGTAAAAGAATGTTCTTTCTCAGACTGTAATGACAATGAACAGTGTGTTCACACATTAACAGGTTTTCCTGTTTTAACTGGCCGTATTGAGGGTAAAATAGGAGGATTGTGTTTCCCCCCCGGTTCCCTGGGGACTTTTTCATCCTCCTATCAGACATGTTGTGCATTAATTGTGTCTTTTGTGTGGTAGGGATACGATGTAACTCTTAGCTTGATTGCTGAGATTGTGCTAAATCTGCTGGAGAAACTTATTTCCTAAAGGGAAATTGGTTTGGTTGCTGTCATGTGTGCTTAGCAAGGCCTGTGGTCGATACTAATCAAGAATGATGTATTCTCTCATTGTGAAAAAAACGGCGTTCCTCTGTTGAGTGTTTTTGCCATTTTTTGTAGGTGATGATGGGTTGTGTGTGTCATGTGACCTACAACTGGGTTGTACTGGCCACAGAAGCACATGTGTATGTTGGACCGGGGTTCTTAGAGCCCTCTCTATTCTGTGTTTTTCCTTAGTAAAAATCAGATAGCAGGTTAGCTCATGCGCTGTGTGGAGCTGTGAAACGCTTCATAGAGCTGACTATGACTGTGTCATATTCTCTTTTTGTCGTTACATCGTATCATGGGTGTGGGGTCGTAAAGGGGTGAACTGGTAACCTTTCCTCTCCCCATTGTTCTGTCGGTCAGGGGTACACCCCCTGTCCTTCAAGGTTCCCGTCACGTGGCGGTTCGGCACGTTACGGGGGGGGGGGGGGGGGGGGGGGTAGGGAGTTCCTGGTCCCACGGCCTGGTATATTGGGCATGTGCACCGCAGGAATTCCCCCGCCATAGAGTACGTCACCGTGCGCGTCTCTGTTGGTAGGACTTCCGTGTGCTGTTCAGGTCCATGTGATGGATCTGTTTTCAGGGGGGGTGGTCAGGGCTCCTCCTCACCAAGCGCCTATTCAGGCCTTCTGTGAGTTCGGACTCCTTCTTCCATGTGAGGAAGCCTCCATCAGAGTACAGAGCCTTCCTCAGATTGTCAAAGTGAGTGGACCCTCTAGAAGGGTCCTTTTCTATTGTATGTATATTCGATTCAATTCGTTTATTGAGTGTGTATGGGTTCAGTGCCTCTTCCCCGGAGGCCCTAAAACCAGTTTTTTACATGGCTCAAGGTGCAATATATTCTTTTCAATCTGTACAGCTCGCGTGGGAAGTCTCTCTGGGGATCCCCGTCTCTTTCCTATGGGAGGGTGGTGGGATGTAAAAATGTGAACATTTTTTACCCCGGCTGTGTAGACTGGGATACATACTGTTGATGCTTCCTTCTTTCTATTCCAGAAGTGTTGGAGTTAGGGAGTGTCACACCCCTCTTGTCGTTCCCCTGGGCGCCTTGGGGATTCAATGACAGGTCTAAATAGCCTGTTCATTGATGGGGGTGTGTCCCGACGCACGTATAGTGCTAGCTCGCTGTAAACAGGCGATTGACTGGCACGCCTTGGTTGCTTGTGGTTGAAACAGCGTTTTTATAAAGCAACTGAGATGGGGGTTTTTCCTCTTCCGACGACCACATCCCATGACCTGGGTGGGTTGTCGACGGATTCTCGTTCATGTCTGGGGGATGATGACGGGATGGATCTGAACATATGTGGTGGGGTCTCACGCCCTTGGGGTGGGCCACCAGGTGCGGTTCGTCCGAACGTCTGGGTGGCGCCTTCTTTTCATGTTAAGATCAACACGCATATCTGCCCTTCTCCTGGAGTAGGCATTTCGGCGTGGTTAGGGCACGGGACTGGTTCTGGTCACGCTGGTCCAGATCAGTTGAACCCGTTGTCCGCCGGGGATGCAGATCTGCTGTTCTGGTACCCTGAGGGACTTGGGCTTTTTTCAGGGGGAAAAATGCCAGGTCGGTCTGGGTGTCACAGGGTTAAGCGCTATGGAGACCCTGGTTGGGTATGTTTTTACTCAGCACTGTCGTCATGGCTTACAGCCATGCCATTCTGTACGCGCTCGATCTCGTCGGATCTCGGCCGCTACACAGGTTGGTCCTGTTTAGTACTTGGTTGGGAGACCGCCGGGGAATACCAGGTACGGTGTGCTTAGGGGCTGGTTCTCCATTATTTTTCGCTCCTCTCTCACGCATGGCGAAGAGGGGCCTGTGGGGGTGGTTTTTTGACCTCCTCTGGTGACCCTGTGCTTCCCGTACCGCCAGGCCCGGTCCGAAGTGATGTTTGCGACCCGTAGGCCTGGGTTAACCCTTTTTGGAAACTGAAACACTTGTACTGCGGTATAGCCGGTGTATACCCGCAGGTGTGTTTTGGAGTTTTTTCTTGAGGGGTTATAGGAACAACCACCGCATTGGGTAACACCGAGGTGGTTGATTCCCTGGTGTGTTGGAGCAGTGTCAACTCCCGGGTTCACCGTTTGAGGGTGCCCCTGCACGTTCATGACGTCTGCCAATCGTGTCAGCCTTCTCTGCCTCGGCCTCTGGGTGGGGGTTTTTAAATGGAGGCTTGGTCATGCAACACCGCCAGCTTACGCTCCTTCCGCCGGGGCGGCTGTGTTCAGCTGTCCCCTCTGGCGCCTGTCTCGTCCGCAGTCTCCAGGCTAGGGTTAACAGCCTGTTGCCTGGTTTTTCCCCGGTGCGCTGCCTGCTTCCGTTGGTTAACCTTTTTTGTGTGCTGACGGCCATGCTGACTGCCTGTTCTGCAGGGTCAGTGTGTCAGGCGGTGTACTATTGGGGGGACAGGGCCCGCTCGGCTTACGGCCATACCAACCTGAACACGCCCGATCTCGTCCGATCTCGGAAGCTAAGCAGGTTCTGGCCTGGTTAGTACTTGGATGGGATTCCGCCTGGGAATACCAGGTGCAGTAACTGAGGGGCCTTTGTCCGAATACGCTGGCGATGTGGGGGGCGGGGCACTACGTGCCCACCTGGTGGGGTCTTGATGCTGGCATCATGGACTTCTCCGGGCCCCCATTCTAGGGAGTCCAGTCCTTTTGGTGGGTCTGGGTCTTCCTTCGTGCTCCGCTGCTACGGCCTTGCCACGGGGTTGGGTTTGCCCTTGACCCCGTGATTCTGGGGGCAGTAACGAGGTTGTTCCTCCGTTCGTTCCCGGGTGGCATGCGGGTTGTGCGTGTGTGTAGTCGTGGGGTCAAGCCACGGTCTGCTCACCCTGTGCGTTGAGTTGCTTGAGTGCCTCTTCGCACGGTCGGGTCCGTCGCCCTCCCGTGAAGCCCCTAATAGGGGGGGTGCCCGCCATTAGGGTGGGTCGGGGGGGCTCGGCCCTCCCTGTTCTGATGGTTTGTGGGGGGCTGTCAGCGGGGTGTATTTGTCGGCCGTTGGCTCTCGCTCGGCCTCCCTTGTGCAGAGAGCGATGCCGAGCGAGAGCGATACGATACAGAACGTTGGGTTATGACTATAACCAAGTTCTGTTAGTATAGCGACGCTCGGCATCCGACGCCGCTGCAGCCTTTGACCTCGCCTTGTGGCGAAAGCTTGGGAAGGAGGAGAGTGGGTGGCCCCACCCCTGCTTATATGGGTAAGCTGATAGGGGTGTGGTCAGACGAATATTGGGATTAAAGGTACATTGTGGTCTTTATTCAGTGCGCGTGCACGTATGCGAGATAGTGCAGAGAGCGATGCCGAGCGTCGCTATACTAACAGAACTTGGTTATAGTCATAACCCAACGTTATCTGCTGCTGAGGCCTGGTTATCTGCTGCTGAGGCTGAGGCCTGGTTATCTGCTGCTGAGGCCTGGTTATCTGGTGCTGAGGCCTGGTTATCTGCTGCTGAGGCCTGGTTATCTGCTGCTGAGGCCTGGTTATCTGGTGCTGAGGCCTGGTTATCTGCTGCTGAGGGCTGGTTATCTGCTGCTGAGGCCTGGTTATCTGGTGCTGAGGCCTGGTTATCTGCTTCTGAGGCCTGGTTATCTGCTGCTGAGGCCTGGTTATCTGCTGCTGAGGCCTGGTTATCTGCTGCTGAGGTCTGGTTATCTGCTGCTGAGGCCTGGTTATCTGCTGCTGAGGCTGAGGCCAGGTTATCTGCTACTGAGGCTGAGTCCTGGTTATCTGCTGATGAGGCCTGGTTATCTGCTGCTGAGGCCTGGTTATCTGGTGCTGAGGCCTGGTTATCTGCTGCTGAGGCCTGGTTATCTGCTGCTGAGGCCTGGTTATCTGGTGCTGAGGCCTGGTTATCTGGTGCTGAGGCCTGGTTATCTGGTACTGAGGCCTGGTTATCTGGTGCTGAGGCCTGGTTATCTGCTGCTGAGGCTGAGGCCTGGTTATCTTCTGCTGAGGCCTGGTTATCTGCTGCTGAGGCCTGGTTATCTGCTGCTGAGGCTGAGGCCTGGTTATCTGCTGCTGAGGCCTGGTTATCTGCTGCTGAGGCCTGGTTATCTGCTGCTGAGGCCTGGTTATCTGCTGCTGAGGCCTGGTTATCTGGTGCTGAGGCCTGGTTATCTGCTGCTGAGGCCTGGTTATCTGCTGCTGAGGCCTGGTTATCTGCTGCTGAGGCCTGGTTATCTGGTGCTGAGGCCTGGTTATCTGGTACTGAGGCCTGGTTATCTGCTGTTGAGGCCTGGTTATCTGCTGCTGAGGCCTGGTTATCTGGTGCTGAGGCCTGGTTATCTGCTGCTGAGGCCTGGTTATCTGCTGAGGCTGAGGCCTGGTTATCTGCTGCTGAGGCCTGGTTATCTGCTGCTGAGGCCTGGTTATCTGCTGCTGAGGCCTGGTTATCTGCTGCTGAGGCCTGGTTATCTGGTGCTGAGGCCTGGTTATCTGCTGCTGAGGCCTGGGTATCTGCTGCTGAGGCCTGGTTATCTGGTGCTGAGGCCTGGTTATCTGGTGCTGAGGCCTGGGTATCTGCTGCTGAGGCCTGGTTATCTGGTGCTGAGGCCTGGTTATCTGGTGCTGAGGCCTGGTTATCTGCTGCTGAGGCCTGGTTATCTGGTGCTGAGGCCTGGTTATCTGCTGCTGAGGCCTAGTTATCTGCTGCTGATGCCTGGTTATCTGGTGCTGAGGCCTGGTTATCTGGTACTGAGGCCTGGTTATCTGGTGCTGAGGCCTGGTTATCTGCTGCTGAGGCCTGGTTATCTGGTCCTGAGGCCTGGTTATCTGCTGCTGAGGCCTGGTTATCTGCTGCTGAGGCCTGGTTATCTGGTGCTGAGGCCTGGTTATCTGGTGCTGAGGCCTGGTTATCTGGTGCTGAGGCCTGGTTATCTGCTGCTGAGGCCTGATTATCTGCTGCTGAGGCCTGGTTATCTGGTGCTGAGGCCTGGTTATCTGGTGCTGAGGCCTGGTTATCTGGTGCTGAGGCCTGGTTATCTGCTGCTGAGGCCTGGTTATCTGCTGCTAAGGCCTGGTTATCTGCTGCTGAGGCCTGGTTATCTGGTGCTGAGGCCTGGTTATCTGCTGCTGAGGCCTGGTTATCTGCTGCTGAGGCCTGGTTATCTGCTGCTGAGGCCTGGTTATCTGTTGCTGAGGCCTGGTTATCTGCTGCTGAGGCCTGGTTATCTGCTGCTGATCCCTGGTTATCTGGTGCTGAGGCCTGGTTATCTGCTGCTGAGGCCTGGTTATCTGCTGCTGAGGCTGAGGCCTGGTTATCTGCTGCTGAGGCTGAGGCCTGGTTATCTGCTGCTGAGGCTGAGGCCTGGTTATCTGCTGCTGAGGCCTGGTTATCTGCTGCTGAGGCCTGGTTATCTGCTGCTGAGGCCTGGTTATCTGCTGCTGAGGCCTGGTTATCTGCTGCTGAGGCCTGGTTATCTGCTGCTGAGGCCTGGTTATCTGGTGCTGAGGCCTGGTTATCTGGTGCTGAGGCCTGGTTATCTGCTGCTAAGGCCTGGTTATCTGCTGCTGAGGCCTGGTTATCTGCTGCTGAGGCCTGGTTATCTGCTGCTGAGGCCTGGTTATCTGGTGCTGAGGCCTGGTTATCTGCTGCTGAGGGCTGGTTATCTGCTGCTGAGGCCTGGTTATCTGGTGCTGAGGCCTGGTTATCTGCTGCTGAGGCCTGGTTATCTGCTGCTGAGGCCTGGTTATCTGCTGCTGAGGCCTGGTTATCTGCTGCTGAGGCCTGGTTATCTGCTGCTGATCCCTGGTTATCTGGTGCTGAGGCCTGGTTATCTGCTGCTGAGGCCTGGTTATCTGCTGCTGAGGCTGAGGCCTGGTTATCTGCTGCTGAAGCTGAGGCCTGGTTATCTGCTGCTGAGGCTGATGCCTGGTTATCTGCTGCTGAGGCCTGGTTATCTGCTGCTGAGGCCTGGTTATCTGCTGCTGAGGCCTGGTTATCTGCTGCTGAGGTCTGGTTATCTGCTGCTGAGGCCTGGTTATCTGGTGCTGAGGCCTGGTTATCTGGTGCTGAGGCCTGATTATCTGCTGCTAAGGCCTGGTTATCTGCTGCTGAGGCCTGGATATCTGGTGCTGAGGCCTGGTTATCTGCTGCTGAGGCCTGGTTATCTGCTGCTGAGGCCTGGTTATCTGGTGCTGAGGCCTGGTTATCTGCTGCTGAGGGCTGGTTCTCTGCTGCTGAGGCCTGGTTATCTGGTGCTGAGGCCTGGTTATCTGCTGCTGAGGCCTGTTTATCTGGTGCTGAGGCCTGGTTATCTGCTGCTGAGGCCTGGTTATCTGCTGCTGAGGCCTGGTTATCTGCTGCTGAGGCCTGGTTATCTGGTGCTGAGGCCTGGTTATCTGCTGCTGAGGCCTGGTTATCTGCTGCTGAGGCCTGGTTATCTGCTGCTGAGGCCTGGTTATCTGGTGCTGAGGCCTGGTTATCTGCTGCTGAGGCCTGGTTATCTGCTGCTATGGCCTGGTTATCTGCTGCTGAGGCCTGGTTATCTGCTTCTGAGGCCTGGTTATCTGGTGCTGAGGCCTGGTTATCTGCTGCTGAGGCCTGGTTATCTGCTGCTGAGGCCTGGTTATCTGCTGCTGAGGCCTGGTTATCTGCTGCTGAGGCCTGGTTATCTGGTGCTGAGGCCTGGTTATCTGGTGCTGAGGCCTGGTTATCTGCTGCTTAGGCCTGGTTATCTGCTGCTGAGGCCTGGTTATCTGGTGCTGAGGCCTGGTTATCTGCTGCTGAGGCCTGGTTATCTGCTGCTGAGGCCTGGTTATCTGCTGCTGAGGCCTGGTTATCTGGTGCTGAGGCCTGGTTATCTGCTGCTGATGCCTGGTTATCTGCTGCTGAGGGCTGGTTATCTGCTGCTGAGGCCTGGTTATCTGGTGCTGAGGCCTGGTTATCTGCTGCTGAGGCCTGTTTATCTGGTGCTGAGGCCTGGTTATCTGCTGCTGAGGCCTGGTTATCTGCTGCTGAGGCCTGGTTATCTGCTGCTGAGGCCTGGTTATCTGCTGCTGAGGCCTGGTTATCTGGTGCTGAGGCCTGGTTATCTGCTGCTGAGGCCTGGTTATCTGCTGCTGAGGCCTGGTTATCTGCTGCTGAGGCCTGGTTATCTGGTGCTGAGGCCTGGTTATCTGCTGCTGAGGCCTGGTTATCTGCTGCTATGGCCTGGTTATCTGCTGCTGAGGCCTGGTTATCTGCTGCTGAGGCCTGGTTATCTGCTGCTGAGGCCTGGTTATCTGGTGCTGAGGCCTGGTTATCTGCTGCTGAGGCCTGGTTATCTGCTGCTGAGGCCTGGTTATCTGCTGCTGAGACCTGGTTATCTGGTGCTGAGGCCTGGTTATCTGCTGCTGAGGCCTGGTTATCTGCTGCTGAGGCCTGGTTATCTGGTGCTGAGGCCTGGTTATCTGCTGCTGAGGCCTGGTTATCTGCTGCTGAGGCCTGGTTATCTGCTGCTGATCCCTGGTTATCTGCTGCTGAGGCCTGGTTATCTGCTCCTGAGGCCTGGTTATCTGCTGCTGAGGCTGAGGCCTGGTTATCTGCTGCTGAGGCCTGGTTATCTGCTGCTGAGGCCTGGTTATCTGGTGCTGAGGCCTGGTTATCTGCTGCTGAGGCCTGGTTATCTGGTACTGAGGCCTGGTTATCTGCTGCTGAGGCCTGGTTATCTGCTGCTGAGGCCTGGTTATCTGCTGCTGAGGCTGAGGCCTGGTTATCTGCTGCTGAGGCCTGGTTATCTGCTGCTGAGGCCTGGTTATCTGCTGCTGAGGCCTGGTTATCTGCTTCTGATGCCTGGTTATCTGCTGCTGAGGCCTGGTTATCTGGTGCTGAGGCCTGGTTATCTGCTGCTGAGGCCTGGTTATCTGCTGCTGAGGGCTGGTTATCTGCTGCTGAGGCCTGGTTATCTGGTGCTGAGGCCTGGTTATCTGCTGCTGAGGCCTGGTTATCTGCTGCTGAGGCCTGGTTATCTGGTGCTGAGGCCTGGTTATCTGGTGCTGAGGCCTGGTTATCTGTTGCTGAGGCCTGGTTATCTGCTGCTGAGGCCTGGTTATCTGGTGCTGAGGCCTGGTTATCTGCTGCTGATGCCTGGTTATCTGCTGCTGAGGCCTGGTTATCTGGTGCTGAGGCCTGGTTATCTGCTGCTGAGGCCTGGTTATCTGCTGCTGAGGCCTGGTTATCTGCTGCTGAGGCCTGGTTATCTGCTGCTGAGGCCTGGTTATCTGCTGCTGATCCCTGGTTATCTGCTGCTGAGGCCTGGTTATCTGCTCCTGAGGCCTGGTTATCTGCTGCTGAGGCTGAGGCCTGGTTATCTGCTGCTGAGGCCTGGTTATCTGCTGCTGAGGCCTGGTTATCTGGTGCTGAGGCCTGGTTATCTGCTGCTGAGGCCTGGTTATCTGGTACTGAGGCCTGGTTATCTGGTGCTGAGGGCTGGTTATCTGCTGCTGAGGCCTGGTTATCTGGTCCTGAGGCCTGGTTATCTGCTGCTGAGGCCTGTTTATCTGGTGCTGAGGCCTGGTTATCTGCTGCTGAGGCCTGGTTATCTGCTGCTGAGGCCTGGTTATCTGCTGCTGAGGCCTGGTTATCTGGTGCTGAGGCCTGGTTATCTGCTGCTGAGGCCTGGTTATCTGCTGCTGAGGCCTGGTTATCTGCTGCTGAGGCCTGGTTATCTGCTGCTGAGGCCTGGTTATCTGCTGCTGAGGCCTGGTTATCTGGTGCTGAGGCCTGGTTATCTGCTGCTGAGGCCTGGTTATCTGCTGCTGAGGCCTGGTTATCTGGTGCTGAGGCCTGGTTATCTGCTGCTGAGGCCTGGTTATCTGCTGCTGAGGCCTGGTTATCTGCTGCTGAGGTCTGGTTATCTGCTGCTGAGGCCTGGTTATCTGCTGCTGATCCCTGGTTATCTGCTGCTGAGGCCTGGTTATCTGCTCCTGAGGCCTGGTTATCTGCTGCTGAGGCTGAGGCCTGGTTATCTGCTGCTGAGGCCTGGTTATCTGCTGCTGAGGCCTGGTTATCTGCTGCTATGGCCTGGTTATCTGCTGCTGAGGCCTGGTTATCTGCTGCTGAGGCCGGGATATCTGCTGCTGAGGCCTGGTTATCTGGTGCTGAGGCCTGGTTATCTGCTGCTGAGGCCTGTTTATCTGGTGCTGAGGCCTGGTTATCTGCTGCTGAGGCCTGGTTATCTGCTGCTGAGGCCTGGTTATCTGGTGCTGAGGCCTGGTTATCTGCTGCTGAGGCCTGGTTATCTGCTGCTGAGGCCTGGTTATCTGCTGCTGAGGCCTGGTTATCTGGTGCTGAGGCCTGGTTATCTGCTGCTGAGGCCTGGTTATCTGGTGCTGAGGCCTGGTTATCTGCTGCTGAGGCCTGGTTATCTGCTGCTGAGGCCTGGTTATCTGGTGCTGAGGCCTGGTTATCTGCTGCTGAGGCCTGGTTATCTGCTGCTGATCCCTGGTTATCTGCTGCTGAGGCCTGGTTATCTGCTCCTGAGGCCTGGTTATCTGCTGCTGAGGCTGAGGCCTGGTTATCTGCTGCTGAGGCCTGGTTATCTGGTGCTGAGGCCTGGTTATCTGCTGCTGAGGCCTGTTTATCTGGTGCTGAGGCCTGGTTATCTGCTGCTGAGGCCTGGTTATCTGCTGCTGAGGCCTGGTTATCTGCTGCTGAGGCCTGGTTATCTGCTGCTGAGGCCTGGTTATCTGGTGCTGAGGCCTGGTTATCTGCTGCTGAGGCCTGGTTATCTGCTGCTGAGGCCTGGTTATCTGCTGCTGAGGCCTGGTTATCTGGTGCTGAGGCCTGGTTATCTGCTGCTGAGGCCTGGTTATCTGCTGCTATGGCCTGGTTATCTGCTGCTGAGGCCTGGTTATCTGCTGCTGAGGCCTGGTTATCTGCTGCTGAGGCCTGGTTATCTGGTGCTGAGGCCTGGTTATCTGCTGCTGAGGCCTGGTTATCTGCTGCTGAGGCCTGGTTATCTGCTGCTGAGACCTGGTTATCTGGTGCTGAGGCCTGGTTATCTGCTGCTGAGGCCTGGTTATCTGCTGCTGAGGCCTGGTTATCTGGTGCTGAGGCCTGGTTATCTGCTGCTGAGGCCTGGTTATCTGCTGCTGAGGCCTGGTTATCTGCTGCTGATCCCTGGTTATCTGCTGCTGAGGCCTGGTTATCTGCTCCTGAGGCCTGGTTATCTGCTGCTGAGGCTGAGGCCTGGTTATCTGCTGCTGAGGCCTGGTTATCTGCTGCTGAGGCCTGGTTATCTGGTGCTGAGGCCTGGTTATCTGCTGCTGAGGCCTGGTTATCTGGTACTGAGGCCTGGTTATCTGCTGCTGAGGCCTGGTTATCTGCTGCTGAGGCCTGGTTATCTGCTGCTGAGGCTGAGGCCTGGTTATCTGCTGCTGAGGCCTGGTTATCTGCTGCTGAGGCCTGGTTATCTGCTGCTGAGGCCTGGTTATCTGCTTCTGATGCCTGGTTATCTGCTGCTGAGGCCTGGTTATCTGGTGCTGAGGCCTGGTTATCTGCTGCTGAGGCCTGGTTATCTGCTGCTGAGGGCTGGTTATCTGCTGCTGAGGCCTGGTTATCTGGTGCTGAGGCCTGGTTATCTGCTGCTGAGGCCTGGTTATCTGCTGCTGAGGCCTGGTTATCTGGTGCTGAGGCCTGGTTATCTGGTGCTGAGGCCTGGTTATCTGTTGCTGAGGCCTGGTTATCTGCTGCTGAGGCCTGGTTATCTGGTGCTGAGGCCTGGTTATCTGCTGCTGATGCCTGGTTATCTGCTGCTGAGGCCTGGTTATCTGGTGCTGAGGCCTGGTTATCTGCTGCTGAGGCCTGGTTATCTGCTGCTGAGGCCTGGTTATCTGCTGCTGAGGCCTGGTTATCTGCTGCTGAGGCCTGGTTATCTGCTGCTGATCCCTGGTTATCTGCTGCTGAGGCCTGGTTATCTGCTCCTGAGGCCTGGTTATCTGCTGCTGAGGCTGAGGCCTGGTTATCTGCTGCTGAGGCCTGGTTATCTGCTGCTGAGGCCTGGTTATCTGGTGCTGAGGCCTGGTTATCTGCTGCTGAGGCCTGGTTATCTGGTACTGAGGCCTGGTTATCTGGTGCTGAGGGCTGGTTATCTGCTGCTGAGGCCTGGTTATCTGGTCCTGAGGCCTGGTTATCTGCTGCTGAGGCCTGTTTATCTGGTGCTGAGGCCTGGTTATCTGCTGCTGAGGCCTGGTTATCTGCTGCTGAGGCCTGGTTATCTGCTGCTGAGGCCTGGTTATCTGGTGCTGAGGCCTGGTTATCTGCTGCTGAGGCCTGGTTATCTGCTGCTGAGGCCTGGTTATCTGCTGCTGAGGCCTGGTTATCTGGTGCTGAGGCCTGGTTATCTGCTGCTGATGCCTGGTTATCTGCTGCTGAGGCCTGGTTATCTGGTGCTGAGGCCTGGTTATCTGCTGCTGAGGCCTGGTTATCTGCTGCTGAGGCCTGGTTATCTGCTGCTGAGGCCTGGTTATCTGCTGCTGAGGCCTGGTTATCTGCTGCTGATCCCTGGTTATCTGCTGCTGAGGCCTGGTTATCTGCTCCTGAGGCCTGGTTATCTGCTGCTGAGGCTGAGGCCTGGTTATCTGCTGCTGAGGCCTGGTTATCTGCTGCTGAGGCCTGGTTATCTGGTGCTGAGGCCTGGTTATCTGCTGCTGAGGCCTGGTTATCTGGTACTGAGGCCTGGTTATCTGGTGCTGAGGGCTGGTTATCTGCTGCTGAGGCCTGGTTATCTGGTCCTGAGGCCTGGTTATCTGCTGCTGAGGCCTGTTTATCTGGTGCTGAGGCCTGGTTATCTGCTGCTGAGGCCTGGTTATCTGCTGCTGAGGCCTGGTTATCTGCTGCTGAGGCCTGGTTATCTGGTGCTGAGGCCTGGTTATCTGCTGCTGAGGCCTGGTTATCTGCTGCTGAGGCCTGGTTATCTGCTGCTGAGGCCTGGTTATCTGCTGCTGAGGCCTGGTTATCTGCTGCTGAGGCCTGGTTATCTGGTGCTGAGGCCTGGTTATCTGCTGCTGAGGCCTGGTTATCTGCTGCTGAGGCCTGGTTATCTGGTGCTGAGGCCTGGTTATCTGCTGCTGAGGCCTGGTTATCTGCTGCTGAGGCCTGGTTATCTGCTGCTGAGGTCTGGTTATCTGCTGCTGAGGCCTGGTTATCTGCTGCTGATCCCTGGTTATCTGCTGCTGAGGCCTGGTTATCTGCTCCTGAGGCCTGGTTATCTGCTGCTGAGGCTGAGGCCTGGTTATCTGCTGCTGAGGCCTGGTTATCTGCTGCTGAGGCCTGGTTATCTGCTGCTATGGCCTGGTTATCTGCTGCTGAGGCCTGGTTATCTGCTGCTGAGGCCGGGATATCTGCTGCTGAGGCCTGGTTATCTGGTGCTGAGGCCTGGTTATCTGCTGCTGAGGCCTGTTTATCTGGTGCTGAGGCCTGGTTATCTGCTGCTGAGGCCTGGTTATCTGCTGCTGAGGCCTGGTTATCTGGTGCTGAGGCCTGGTTATCTGCTGCTGAGGCCTGGTTATCTGCTGCTGAGGCCTGGTTATCTGCTGCTGAGGCCTGGTTATCTGGTGCTGAGGCCTGGTTATCTGCTGCTGAGGCCTGGTTATCTGGTGCTGAGGCCTGGTTATCTGCTGCTGAGGCCTGGTTATCTGCTGCTGAGGCCTGGTTATCTGGTGCTGAGGCCTGGTTATCTGCTGCTGAGGCCTGGTTATCTGCTGCTGAGGCCTGGTTATCTGCTGCTGAGGTCTGGTTATCTGCTGCTGAGGCCTGGTTATCTGCTGCTGATCCCTGGTTATCTGCTGCTGAGGCCTGGTTATCTGCTCCTGAGGCCTGGTTATCTGCTGCTGAGGCTGAGGCCTGGTTATCTGCTGCTGAGGCCTGGTTATCTGCTGCTGAGGCCTGGTTATCTGCTGCTATGGCCTGGTTATCTGCTGCTGAGGCCTGGTTATCTGCTGCTGAGGCCGGGATATCTGCTGCTGAGGCCTGGTTATCTGGTGCTGAGGCCTGGTTATCTGCTGCTGAGGCCTGGTTATCTGCTGCTGAGGCCTGGTTATCTGCTGCTGAGGCCTGGTTATCTGGTGCTGAGGCCTGGTTATCTGCTTCTGAGGCCTGGTTATCTGCTGCTGAGGCCTGGTTATCTGGTGCTGAGGCCTGGTTATCTGCTGCTGAGGCCTGGTTATCTGCTGCTGAGGCCTGGTTATCTGCTGCTGAGGCCTGGTTATCTGCTGCTGATCCCTGGTTATCTGCTGCTGAGGCCTGGTTATCTGCTCCTGAGGCCTGGTTATCTGCTGCTGAGGCTGAGGCCTGGTTATCTGCTGCTGAGGCCTGGTTATCTGCTGCTGAGGCCTGGTTATCTGGTGCTGAGGCCTGGTTATCTGCTGCTGAGGCCTGGTTATCTGCTGCTGAGTGCTGGTTATCTGCTGCTGAGGCCTGGTTATCTGGTCCTGAGGCCTGGTTATCTGCTGCTGAGGCCTGTTTATCTGGTGCTGAGGCCTGGTTATCTGCTGCTGAGGCCTGGTTATCTGCTGCTGAGGCCTGGTTATCTGCTGCTGAGGCCTGGTTATCTGGTGCTGAGGCCTGGTTATCTGCTGCTGAGGCCTGGTTATCTGCTGCTGAGGCCTGGTTATCTGCTGCTGAGGCCTGGTTATCTGCTGCTGAGGCCTGGTTATCTGCTGCTGAGGCCTGGTTATCTGGTGCTGAGGCCTGGTTATCTGCTGCTGAGGCCTGGTTATCTGCTGCTGAGGCCTGGTTATCTGGTGCTGAGGCCTGGTTATCTGCTGCTGAGGCCTGGTTATCTGCTGCTGAGGCCTGGTTATCTGCTGCTGAGGTCTGGTTATCTGCTGCTGAGGCCTGGTTATCTGCTGCTGATCCCTGGTTATCTGCTGCTGAGGCCTGGTTATCTGCTCCTGAGGCCTGGTTATCTGCTGCTGAGGCTGAGGCCTGGTTATCTGCTGCTGAGGCCTGGTTATCTGCTGCTGAGGCCTGGTTATCTGGTGCTGAGGCCTGGTTATCTGCTGCTGAGGCTGAGGCCTGGTTATCTGCTGCTGAGGCCTGGTTATCTGCTGCTGAGGCCTGGTTATCTGGTGCTGAGGCCTGGTTATCTGCTGCTGAGGCCTGGTTATCTGGTGCTGAGGCCTGGTTATCTGGTGCTGAGGCCTGGTTATCTGCTGCTGAGGCCTGGTTATCTGCTGCTGAGGCCTGGTTATCTGGTGCTGAGGCCTGGTTATCTGGTGCTGAGGCCTGGTTATCTGCTGCTGAGGCCTGGTTATCTGCTGCTGAGGCCTGGTTATCTGGTGCTGAGGCCTGGTTATCTGCTGGTGAGGCCTGGTTATCTGCTGCTGAGGCCTGGTTATCTGCTGCTGAGGCCTGGTTATCTGATGCTGAGGCCTGGTTATCTGCTGCTGATCCCTGGTTATCTGCTGCTGAGGCCTGGTTATCTGCTGCTGAGGCCTGGTTATCTGCTGCTGAGGCCTGGTTATCTGCTGCTGAGGCCTGGTTATCTGCTGCTGAGGCCTGGTTATCTGGTGCTGAGGCCTGGTTATCTGCTGCTGAGGCCTGGTTATCTGGTACTGAGGCCTGGTTATCTGCTGCTGAGGCCTGGTTATCTGCTGCTGAGGCCTGGTTATCTGCTGCTGAGGCCTGGTTATCTGCTGCTGAGGCCTGGTTATCTGCTGCTGAGGCCTGGTTACCTGGTGCTGAGGCCTGGTTATCTGCTGCTGAGGCCTGGTTATCTATCTGCTGCTGAGGCCTGGTTATCTGCTGCTGAGGCCTGGTTATCTGGTGCTGAGGCCTGGTTATCTGGTGCTGAGGCCTGGTTATCTGCTAATGAGGCCTGGTTATCTCCTGCTATGGCCTGGTTATCTGCTGCTGAGGCCTGGGTATCTGCTGCTGAGGCCTGGTTATCTGGTGCTGAGGCCTGGTTATCTGGTGCTGAGGCCTGGTTATCTGCTGCTGATGCCTGGTTATCTGCTGCTGAGGGCTGGTTATCTGCTGCTGAGGCCTGGTTATCTGGTGCTGAGGCCTGGTTATCTGCTGCTGAGGCCTGGTTATCTGCTGCTGAGGCCTGGTTATCTGGTGCTGAGGCCTGGTTATCTGCTGCTGAGGCCTGGTTATCTGCTGCTGAGGCCTGGTTATCTGCTGCTGAGGCCTGGTTATCTGCTGCTGAGGCCTGGTTATCTGCTGCTGAGGCCTGGTTATCTGCTGCTGAGGCCTGGTTATCTGCTGCTGAGGCCTGGTTATCTCCTGCTATGGCCTGGTTATCTGCTGCTGAGGCCTGGGTATCTGCTGCTGAGGCCTGGTTATCTGGTGCTGAGGCCTGGTTATCTGCTGCTGAGGCCTGGTTATCTGCTGCTGATGCCTGGTTATCTGCTGCTGAGGCCTGGGTATCTGCTGCTGAGGCCTGGTTATCTGGTGCTGAGGCCTGGTTATCTGGTGCTGAGGCCTGGTTATCTGCTGCTGAGGCCTGGTTATCTGCTGCTGAGGCCTGGTTATCTGCTGCTGAGGCCTGGTTATCTGGTGCTGAGGCCTGGTTATCTGCTGTTGAGGCCTGGTTATCTGCTGCTGAGGCCTGGTTATCTGGTGCTGAGGCCTGGTTATCTGGTGCTGAGGCCTGGTTAGCTGGTGCTGAGGCCTGGTTATCTGCTGCTGAGGCCTGGTTATCTGCTGCTGAGGCCTGGTTATCTGGTGCTGAGGCCTGGTTATCTGGTGCTGAGGCCTGGTTATCTGGTGCTGAGGCCTGGTTATCTGCTGCTGAGGCCTGGTTATCTGCTGCTGAGGTCTGGTTATCTGCTGCTGAGGCCTGGTTATCTGCTGCTGATCCCTGGTTATCTGCTGCTGAGGCCTGGTTATCTGCTCCTGAGGCCTGGTTATCTGCTGCTGAGGCTGAGGCCTGGTTATCTGCTGCTGAGGCCTGGTTATCTGCTGCTGAGGCCTGGTTATCTGCTGCTATGGCCTGGTTATCTGCTGCTGAGGCCTGGTTATCTGCTGCTGAGGCCGGGATATCTGCTGCTGAGGCCTGGTTATCTGGTGCTGAGGCCTGGTTATCTGCTGCTGAGGCCTGTTTATCTGGTGCTGAGGCCTGGTTATCTGCTGCTGAGGCCTGGTTATCTGCTGCTGAGGCCTGGTTATCTGCTGCTATGGCCTGGTTATCTGCTGCTGAGGCCTGGTTATCTGCTGCTGAGGCCGGGATATCTGCTGCTGAGGCCTGGTTATCTGGTGCTGAGGCCTGGTTATCTGCTGCTGAGGCCTGGTTATCTGCTGCTGAGGCCTGGTTATCTGCTGCTGAGGCCTGGTTATCTGGTGCTGAGGCCTGGTTATCTGCTTCTGAGGCCTGGTTATCTGCTGCTGAGGCCTGGTTATCTGGTGCTGAGGCCTGGTTATCTGCTGCTGAGGCCTGGTTATCTGCTGCTGAGGCCTGGTTATCTGCTGCTGAGGCCTGGTTATCTGCTGCTGATCCCTGGTTATCTGCTGCTGAGGCCTGGTTATCTGCTCCTGAGGCCTGGTTATCTGCTGCTGAGGCTGAGGCCTGGTTATCTGCTGCTGAGGCCTGGTTATCTGCTGCTGAGGCCTGGTTATCTGGTGCTGAGGCCTGGTTATCTGCTGCTGAGGCCTGGTTATCTGCTGCTGAGTGCTGGTTATCTGCTGCTGAGGCCTGGTTATCTGGTCCTGAGGCCTGGTTATCTGCTGCTGAGGCCTGTTTATCTGGTGCTGAGGCCTGGTTATCTGCTGCTGAGGCCTGGTTATCTGCTGCTGAGGCCTGGTTATCTGCTGCTGAGGCCTGGTTATCTGGTGCTGAGGCCTGGTTATCTGCTGCTGAGGCCTGGTTATCTGCTGCTGAGGCCTGGTTATCTGCTGCTGAGGCCTGGTTATCTGCTGCTGAGGCCTGGTTATCTGCTGCTGAGGCCTGGTTATCTGGTGCTGAGGCCTGGTTATCTGCTGCTGAGGCCTGGTTATCTGCTGCTGAGGCCTGGTTATCTGGTGCTGAGGCCTGGTTATCTGCTGCTGAGGCCTGGTTATCTGCTGCTGAGGCCTGGTTATCTGATGCTGAGGCCTGGTTATCTGCTGCTGATCCCTGGTTATCTGCTGCTGAGGCCTGGTTATCTGCTGCTGAGGCCTGGTTATCTGCTGCTGAGGCCTGGTTATCTGCTGCTGAGGCCTGGTTATCTGCTGCTGAGGCCTGGTTATCTGGTGCTGAGGCCTGGTTATCTGCTGCTGAGGCCTGGTTATCTGGTACTGAGGCCTGGTTATCTGCTGCTGAGGCCTGGTTATCTGCTGCTGAGGCCTGGTTATCTGCTGCTGAGGCCTGGTTATCTGCTGCTGAGGCCTGGTTATCTGCTGCTGAGGCCTGGTTACCTGGTGCTGAGGCCTGGTTATCTGCTGCTGAGGCCTGGTTATCTATCTGCTGCTGAGGCCTGGTTATCTGCTGCTGAGGCCTGGTTATCTGGTGCTGAGGCCTGGTTATCTGGTGCTGAGGCCTGGTTATCTGCTGCTGAGGCCTGGTTATCTCCTGCTATGGCCTGGTTATCTGCTGCTGAGGCCTGGGTATCTGCTGCTGAGGCCTGGTTATCTGGTGCTGAGGCCTGGTTATCTGGTGCTGAGGCCTGGTTATCTGCTGCTGATGCCTGGTTATCTGCTGCTGAGGGCTGGTTATCTGCTGCTGAGGCCTGGTTATCTGGTGCTGAGGCCTGGTTATCTGCTGCTGAGGCCTGGTTATCTGCTGCTGAGGCCTGGTTATCTGGTGCTGAGGCCTGGTTATCTGCTGCTGAGGCCTGGTTATCTGCTGCTGAGGCCTGGTTATCTGCTGCTGAGGCCTGGTTATCTGCTGCTGAGGCCTGGTTATCTGCTGCTGAGGCCTGGTTATCTGCTGCTGAGGCCTGGTTATCTGCTGCTGAGGCCTGGTTATCTCCTGCTATGGCCTGGTTATCTGCTGCTGAGGCCTGGGTATCTGCTGCTGAGGCCTGGTTATCTGGTGCTGAGGCCTGGTTATCTGCTGCTGAGGCCTGGTTATCTGCTGCTGATGCCTGGTTATCTGCTGCTGAGGCCTGGGTATCTGCTGCTGAGGCCTGGTTATCTGGTGCTGAGGCCTGGTTATCTGGTGCTGAGGCCTGGTTATCTGCTGCTGAGGCCTGGTTATCTGCTGCTGAGGCCTGGTTATCTGCTGCTGAGGCCTGGTTATCTGGTGCTGAGGCCTGGTTATCTCCTGCTGAGGCCTGGTTATCTGCTGCTGATCCCTGGTTATCTGCTGCTGAGGCCTGGTTATCTGCTCCTGAGGCCTGGTTATCTGCTGCTGAGGCTGAGGCCTGGTTATCTGCTGCTGAGGCCTGGTTATCTGCTGCTGAGGCCTGGTTATCTGCTGCTATGGCCTGGTTATCTGCTGCTGAGGCCTGGTTATCTGCTGCTGAGGCCGGGATATCTGCTGCTGAGGCCTGGTTATCTGGTGCTGAGGCCTGGTTATCTGCTGCTGAGGCCTGTTTATCTGGTGCTGAGGCCTGGTTATCTGCTGCTGAGGCCTGGTTATCTGCTGCTGAGGCCTGGTTATCTGCTGCTGAGGCCTGGTTATCTGGTGCTGAGGCCTGGTTATCTGCTGCTGAGGCCTGGTTATCTGCTGCTGAGGCCTGGTTATCTGCTGCTGAGGCCTGGTTATCTGGTGCTGAGGCCTGGTTATCTGCTGCTGAGGCCTGGTTATCTGGTGCTGAGGCCTGGTTATCTGCTGCTGAGGCCTGGTTATCTGCTGCTGAGGCCTGGTTATCTGGTGCTGAGGCCTGGTTATCTGCTGCTGAGGCCTGGTTATCTGCTGCTGAGGCCTGGTTATCTGCTGCTGAGGTCTGGTTATCTGCTGCTGAGGCCTGGTTATCTGCTGCTGATCCCTGGTTATCTGCTGCTGAGGCCTGGTTATCTGCTCCTGAGGCCTGGTTATCTGCTGCTGAGGCTGAGGCCTGGTTATCTGCTGCTGAGGCCTGGTTATCTGCTGCTGAGGCCGGGATATCTGCTGCTGAGGCCTGGTTATCTGGTGCTGAGGCCTGGTTATCTGCTGCTGAGGCCTGGTTATCTGCTGCTGAGGCCTGGTTATCTGCTGCTGAGGCCTGGTTATCTGGTGCTGAGGCCTGGTTATCTGCTTCTGAGGCCTGGTTATCTGCTGCTGAGGCCTGGTTATCTGGTGCTGAGGCCTGGTTATCTGCTGCTGAGGCCTGGTTATCTGCTGCTGAGGCCTGGTTATCTGCTGCTGAGGCCTGGTTATCTGCTGCTGATCCCTGGTTATCTGCTGCTGAGGCCTGGTTATCTGCTCCTGAGGCCTGGTTATCTGCTGCTGAGGCTGAGGCCTGGTTATCTGCTGCTGAGGCCTGGTTATCTGCTGCTGAGGCCTGGTTATCTGGTGCTGAGGCCTGGTTATCTGCTGCTGAGGCCTGGTTATCTGCTGCTGAGGGCTGGTTATCTGCTGCTGAGGCCTGGTTATCTGGTCCTGAGGCCTGGTTATCTGCTGCTGAGGCCTGTTTATCTGGTGCTGAGGCCTGGTTATCTGCTGCTGAGGCCTGGTTATCTGCTGCTGAGGCCTGGTTATCTGCTGCTGATGCCTGGTTATCTGGTGCTGAGGCCTGGTTATCTGCTGCTGAGGCCTGGTTATCTGCTGCTGAGGCCTGGTTATCTGCTGCTGAGGCCTGGTTATCTGCTGCTGAGGCCTGGTTATCTGCTGCTGAGGCCTGGTTATCTGGTGCTGAGGCCTGGTTATCTGCTGCTGAGGCCTGGTTATCTGCTGCTGAGGCCTGGTTATCTGGTGCTGAGGCCTGGTTATCTGCTGCTGAGGCCTGGTTATCTGCTGCTGAGGCCTGGTTATCTGCTGCTGAGGTCTGGTTATCTGCTGCTGAGGCCTGGTTATCTGCTGCTGATCCCTGGTTATCTGCTGCTGAGGCCTGGTTATCTGCTCCTGAGGCCTGGTTATCTGCTGCTGAGGCTGAGGCCTGGTTATCTGCTGCTGAGGCCTGGTTATCTGCTGCTGAGGCCTGGTTATCTGGTGCTGAGGCCTGGTTATCTGCTGCTGAGGCTGAGGCCTGGTTATCTGCTGCTGAGGCCTGGTTATCTGCTGCTGAGGCCTGGTTATCTGGTGCTGAGGCCTGGTTATCTGCTGCTGAGGCCTGGTTATCTGGTGCTGAGGCCTGGTTATCTGGTGCTGAGGCCTGGTTATCTGCTGCTGAGGCCTGGTTATCTGCTGCTGAGGCCTGGTTATCTGGTGCTGAGGCCTGGTTATCTGCTGCTGAGGCCTGGTTATCTGCTGCTGAGGCCTGGTTATCTGGTGCTGAGGCCTGGTTATCTGCTGGTGAGGCCTGGTTATCTGCTGCTGAGGCCTGGTTATCTGCTGCTGAGGCCTGGTTATCTGATGCTGAGGCCTGGTTATCTGCTGCTGATCCCTGGTTATCTGCTGCTGAGGCCTGGTTATCTGCTGCTGAGGCCTGGTTATCTGCTGCTGAGGCCTGGTTATCTGCTGCTGAGGCCTGGTTATCTGCTGCTGAGGCCTGGTTATCTGCTGCTGAGGCCTGGTTATCTGCTGCTGAGGCCTGGTTATCTCCTGCTATGGCCTGGTTATCTGCTGCTGAGGCCTGGGTATCTGCTGCTGAGGCCTGGTTATCTGGTGCTGAGGCCTGGTTATCTGCTGCTGAGGCCTGGTTATCTGCTGCTGATGCCTGGTTATCTGCTGCTGAGGCCTGGGTATCTGCTGCTGAGGCCTGGTTATCTGGTGCTGAGGCCTGGTTATCTGGTGCTGAGGCCTGGTTATCTGCTGCTGAGGCCTGGTTATCTGCTGCTGAGGCCTGGTTATCTGCTGCTGAGGCCTGGTTATCTGGTGCTGAGGCCTGGTTATCTGCTGTTGAGGCCTGGTTATCTGCTGCTGAGGCCTGGTTATCTGGTGCTGAGGCCTGGTTATCTGGTGCTGAGGCCTGGTTATCTGGTGCTGAGGCCTGGTTATCTGCTGCTGAGGCCTGGTTATCTGCTGCTGAGGCCTGGTTATCTGGTGCTGAGGCCTGGTTATCTGGTGCTGAGGCCTGGTTATCTGGTGCTGAGGCCTGGTTATCTGCTGCTGAGGCCTGGTTATCTGCTGCTGAGGTCTGGTTATCTGCTGCTGAGGCCTGGTTATCTGCTGCTGATCCCTGGTTATCTGCTGCTGAGGCCTGGTTATCTGATCCTGAGGCCTGGTTATCTGCTGCTGAGGCTGAGGCCTGGTTATCTGCTGCTGAGGCCTGGTTATCTGCTGCTGAGGCCTGGTTATCTGCTGCTATGGCCTGGTTATCTGCTGCTGAGGCCTGGTTATCTGCTGCTGAGGCCGGGATATCTGCTGCTGAGGCCTGGTTATCTGGTGCTGAGGCCTGGTTATCTGCTGCTGAGGCCTGTTTATCTGGTGCTGAGGCCTGGTTATCTGCTGCTGAGGCCTGGTTATCTGCTGCTGAGGCCTGGTTATCTGCTGCTGAGGCCTGGTTATCTGGTGCTGAGGCCTGGTTATCTGCTGCTGAGGCCTGGTTATCTGCTGCTGAGGCCTGGTTATCTGCTGCTGAGGCCTGGTTATCTGGTGCTGAGGCCTGGTTATCTGCTGCTGAGGCCTGGTTATCTGGTGCTGAGGCCTGGTTATCTGCTGCTGAGGCCTGGTTATCTGCTGCTGAGGCCTGGTTATCTGGTGCTGAGGCCTGGTTATCTGCTGCTGAGGCCTGGTTATCTGCTGCTGAGGCCTGGTTATCTGCTGCTGAGGTCTGGTTATCTGCTGCTGAGGCCTGGTTATCTGCTGCTGATCCCTGGTTATCTGCTGCTGAGGCCTGGTTATCTGCTCCTGAGGCCTGGTTATCTGCTGCTGAGGCTGAGGCCTGGTTATCTGCTGCTGAGGCCTGGTTATCTGCTGCTGAGGCCGGGATATCTGCTGCTGAGGCCTGGTTATCTGGTGCTGAGGCCTGGTTATCTGCTGCTGAGGCCTGGTTATCTGCTGCTGAGGCCTGGTTATCTGCTGCTGAGGCCTGGTTATCTGGTGCTGAGGCCTGGTTATCTGCTTCTGAGGCCTGGTTATCTGCTGCTGAGGCCTGGTTATCTGGTGCTGAGGCCTGGTTATCTGCTGCTGAGGCCTGGTTATCTGCTGCTGAGGCCTGGTTATCTGCTGCTGAGGCCTGGTTATCTGCTGCTGATCCCTGGTTATCTGCTGCTGAGGCCTGGTTATCTGCTCCTGAGGCCTGGTTATCTGCTGCTGAGGCTGAGGCCTGGTTATCTGCTGCTGAGGCCTGGTTATCTGCTGCTGAGGCCTGGTTATCTGGTGCTGAGGCCTGGTTATCTGCTGCTGAGGCCTGGTTATCTGCTGCTGAGGGCTGGTTATCTGCTGCTGAGGCCTGGTTATCTGGTCCTGAGGCCTGGTTATCTGCTGCTGAGGCCTGTTTATCTGGTGCTGAGGCCTGGTTATCTGCTGCTGAGGCCTGGTTATCTGCTGCTGAGGCCTGGTTATCTGCTGCTGATGCCTGGTTATCTGGTGCTGAGGCCTGGTTATCTGCTGCTGAGGCCTGGTTATCTGCTGCTGAGGCCTGGTTATCTGCTGCTGAGGCCTGGTTATCTGCTGCTGAGGCCTGGTTATCTGCTGCTGAGGCCTGGTTATCTGGTGCTGAGGCCTGGTTATCTGCTGCTGAGGCCTGGTTATCTGCTGCTGAGGCCTGGTTATCTGGTGCTGAGGCCTGGTTATCTGCTGCTGAGGCCTGGTTATCTGCTGCTGAGGCCTGGTTATCTGGTGCTGAGGCCTGGTTATCTGCTGGTGAGGCCTGGTTATCTGCTGCTGAGGCCTGGTTATCTGCTGCTGAGGCCTGGTTATCTGATGCTGAGGCCTGGTTATCTGCTGCTGATCCCTGGTTATCTGCTGCTGAGGCCTGGTTATCTGCTGCTGAGGCCTGGTTATCTGCTGCTGAGGCCTGGTTATCTGCTGCTGAGGCCTGGTTATCTGCTGCTGAGGCCTGGTTATCTGGTGCTGAGGCCTGGTTATCTGCTGCTGAGGCCTGGTTATCTGGTACTGAGGCCTGGTTATCTGCTGCTGAGGCCTGGTTATCTGCTGCTGAGGCCTGGTTATCTGCTGCTGAGGCCTGGTTATCTGCTGCTGAGGCCTGGTTATCTGCTGCTGAGGCCTGGTTACCTGGTGCTGAGGCCTGGTTATCTGCTGCTGAGGCCTGGTTATCTATCTGCTGCTGAGGCCTGGTTATCTGCTGCTGAGGCCTGGTTATCTGGTGCTGAGGCCTGGTTATCTGGTGCTGAGGCCTGGTTATCTGCTGCTGAGGCCTGGTTATCTCCTGCTATGGCCTGGTTATCTGCTGCTGAGGCCTGGGTATCTGCTGCTGAGGCCTGGTTATCTGGTGCTGAGGCCTGGTTATCTGCTGCTGAGGCCTGGTTATCTGCTGCTGAGGCCTGGTTATCTGCTGCTGAGGCCTGGGTATCTGCTGCTGAGGCCTGGTTATCTGGTGCTGAGGCCTGGTTATCTGGTGCTGAGGCCTGGTTATCTGCTGCTGAGGCCTGGTTATCTGGTGCTGAGGCCTGGTTATCTGCTGCTGAGGCCTGGTTATCTGCTGCTGATGCCTGGTTATCTGGTGCTGAGGCCTGGTTATCTGGTGCTGAGGCCTGGTTATCTGGTGCTGAGGCCTGGTTATCTGCTGCTGAGGCCTGGTTATCTGGTACTGAGGCCTGGTTATCTGCTGCTGAGGCCTGGCTATCTGCTGCTGAGGCCTGGTTATCTGCTGCTGAGGCCTGGTTATCTGCTGCTGAGGCCTGGTTATCTGGTGCTGAGGCCTGGTTATCTGCTGCTGAGGCCTGGTTATCTGCTGCTGAGGCCTGGTTATCTGGTGCTGAGGCCTGGTTATCTGCTGCTGAGGCCTGGTTATCTGCTGCTGAGGCCTGGTTATCTGCTGCTGAGGCCTGGTTATCTGCTGCTGAGGCCTGGTTATCTGCTGCTGAGGCCTGGTTATCTGCTGCTGAGGCCTGGTTATCTGCTGCTGAGGCCTGGTTATCTCCTGCTATGGCCTGGTTATCTGCTGCTGAGGCCTGGGTATCTGCTGCTGAGGCCTGGTTATCTGGTGCTGAGGCCTGGTTATCTGCTGCTGAGGCCTGGTTATCTGCTGCTGATGCCTGGTTATCTGCTGCTGAGGCCTGGGTATCTGCTGCTGAGGCCTGGTTATCTGGTGCTGAGGCCTGGTTATCTGGTGCTGAGGCCTGGTTATCTGCTGCTGAGGCCTGGTTATCTGGTGCTGAGGCCTGGTTATCTGCTGCTGAGGCATGGTTATCTGCTGCTGAAGCCTGGTTATCTGGTGCTGAGGCCTGGTTATCTGGTGCTGAGGCCTGGTTATCTGGTGCTGAGGCCTGGTTATCTGCTGCTGAGGCCTGGTTATCTGCTGCTGAGGCCTGGTTATATGGTGCTGATGCCTGGTTATCTGCTGTTGAGGCCTGGTTATCTGCTGCTGAGGCCTGGTTATCTGGTGCTGAGGCCTGGTTATCTGGTGCTGAGGCCTGGTTATCTGGTGCTGAGGCCTGGTTATCTGCTGCTGAGGCCTGGTTATCTGCTGCTGAGGCCTGGTTATCTGGTGCTGAGGCCTGGTTATCTGGTGCTGAGGCCTGGTTATCTGGTGCTGAGGCCTGGTTATCTGCTGCTGAGGCCTGGTTATCTGCTGCTAAGGCCTGGTTATCTGCTGCTGAGGCCTGGTTATCTGGTGCTGAGGCCTGGTTATCTGCTGCTGAGGCCTGGTTATCTGCTGCTGAGGCCTGGTTATCTGCTGCTGAGGCCTGGTTATCTGCTGCTGAGGCCTGGTTATCTGCTGCTGAGGCCTGGTTATCTGCTGCTGATCCCTGGTTATCTGGTGCTGAGGCCTGGTTATCCGCTGCTAAGGCCTGGTTATCTGCTGCTGAGGCCTGCTTATCTGGTGCTGAGGCCTGGTTATCTGCTGCTGAGGCCTGGTTATCTGCTGCTGAGGCCTGGTTATCTGCTGCTGAGGCCTGGTTATCTGGTGCTGAGGCCTGGTTATCTGCTGCTGAGGCCTGGTTACCTGCTGCTGAGGGCTGGTTATCTGCTGCTGAGGCCTGGTTATCTGGTCCTGAGGCCTGGTTATCTGCTGCTGAGGCCTGTTTATCTGGTGCTGAGGCCTGGTTATCTGCTGCTGAGGCCTGGTTATCTGCTGCTGAGGCCTGGTTATCTGCTGCTATGGCCTGGTTATCTGCTGCTGAGGCCTGGTTATCTGCTGCTGAGGCCTGGTTATCTGCTGCTGAGGCCTGGTTATCTGCTGCTGAGGCCTGGTTATCTGGTGCTGATGCCTGGTTATCTGGTCCTGAGGCCTGGTTATCTGCTGCTGAGGCCTGGTTATCTGCTGCTGAGGCCTGGTTATCTGCTGCTATGGCCTGGTTATCTGCTGCTGAGGCCTGGTTATCTGCTGCTGAGGCCTGGTTATCTGCTGCTGAGGCCTGGTTATCTGGTGCTGAGGCCTGGTTATCTGCTGCTGAGGCCTGGTTATCTGCTGCTGAGGCCTGGTTATCTGCTGCTGAGGCCTGGTTATCTGGTGCTGAGGCCTGGTTATCTGCTTCTGAGGCCTGGTTATCTGCTGCTGAGGCCTGGTTATCTGGTGCTGAGGCCTGGTTATCTGCTGCTGAGGCCTGGTTATGCTGCTGAGGCCTGGTTATCTGCTGCTGAGGCCTGGTTATCTGCTGCTGATCCCTGGTTATCTGCTGCTGAGGCCTGGTTATCTGCTCCTGAGGCCTGGTTATCTGCTGCTGAGGCTGAGGCCTGGTTATCTGCTGCTGAGGCCTGGTTATCTGCTGCTGAGGCCTGGTTATCTGCTGCTGAGGCTGAGGCCTGGTTATCTGCTGCTGAGGCCTGGTTATCTGGTGCTGAGGCCTGGTTATCTGCTGCTGAGGCCTGGTTATCTGCTGCTGAGGCCTGGTTATCTGGTGCTGAGGCCTGGTTATCTGGTGCTGAGGCCTGGTTATCTGGTGCTGAGGCCTGGTTATCTGCTGCTGAGGCCTGGTTATCTGCTGCTAAGGCCTGGTTATCTGCTGCTGAGGCCTGGTTATCTGGTGCTGAGGCCTGGTTATCTGCTGCTGAGGCCTGGTTATCTGCTGCTGAGGCCTGGTTATCTGCTGCTGAGGCCTGGTTATCTGCTGCTGAGGCCTGGTTATCTGCTGCTGAGGCCTGGTTATCTGCTGCTGATCCCTGGTTATCTGGTGCTGAGGCCTGGTTATCTGCTGCTAAGGCCTGGTTATCTGCTGCTGAGGCCTGCTTATCTGGTGCTGAGGCCTGGTTATCTGCTGCTGAGGCCTGGTTATCTGCTGCTGAGGCCTGGTTATCTGCTGCTGAGGCCTGGTTATCTGGTGCTGAGGCCTGGTTATCTGCTGCTGAGGCCTGGTTACCTGCTGCTGAGGGCTGGTTATCTGCTGCTGAGGCCTGGTTATCTGGTCCTGAGGCCTGGTTATCTGCTGCTGAGGCCTGTTTATCTGGTGCTGAGGCCTGGTTATCTGCTGCTGAGGCCTGGTTATCTGCTGCTGAGGCCTGGTTATCTGCTGCTATGGCCTGGTTATCTGCTGCTGAGGCCTGGTTATCTGCTGCTGAGGCCTGGTTATCTGCTGCTGAGGCCTGGTTATCTGCTGCTGAGGCCTGGTTATCTGGTGCTGATGCCTGGTTATCTGGTCCTGAGGCCTGGTTATCTGCTGCTGAGGCCTGGTTATCTGCTGCTGAGGCCTGGTTATCTGCTGCTATGGCCTGGTTATCTGCTGCTGAGGCCTGGTTATCTGCTGCTGAGGCCTGGTTATCTGCTGCTGAGGCCTGGTTATCTGGTGCTGAGGCCTGGTTATCTGCTGCTGAGGCCTGGTTATCTGCTGCTGAGGCCTGGTTATCTGCTGCTGAGGCCTGGTTATCTGGTGCTGAGGCCTGGTTATCTGCTTCTGAGGCCTGGTTATCTGCTGCTGAGGCCTGGTTATCTGGTGCTGAGGCCTGGTTATCTGCTGCTGAGGCCTGGTTATCTGCTGCTGAGGCCTGGTTATCTGCTGCTGAGGCCTGGTTATCTGCTGCTGATCCCTGGTTATCTGCTGCTGAGGCCTGGTTATCTGCTCCTGAGGCCTGGTTATCTGCTGCTGAGGCTGAGGCCTGGTTATCTGCTGCTGAGGCCTGGTTATCTGCTGCTGAGGCTGAGGCCTGGTTATCTGCTGCTGAGGCCTGGTTATCTGCTGCTGAGGCCTGGTTATCTGCTGCTGAGGCCTGGTTATCTAGTGCTGAGGCCTGGTTATCTGCTGCTGAGGCCTGGTTATCTGCGGCTGAGGCCTGGTTATCTGCTGCTGAGGCCTGGTTATCTGGTGCTGAGGCCTGGTTATCTGCTTCTGAGGCCTGGTTATCTGGTGCTGAGGCCTGGTTATCTGCTGCTGAGGCCTGGTTATCTGCTGCTGAGGCCTGGTTATCTGCTGCTGATCCCTGGTTATCTGCTGCTGAGGCCTGGTTATCTGCTCCTGAGGCCTGGTTATCTGCTGCTGAGGCTGAGGCCTGGTTATCTGCTGCTGAGGCCTGGTTATCTGCTGCTGAGGCCTGGTTATCTGGTGCTGAGGCCTGGTTATCTGCTGCTGAGGCCTGGTTATCTGGTACTGAGGCCTGGTTATCTGCTGCTGAGGCCTGGTTATCTGCTGCTGAGGCTGAGGCCTGGTTATCTGCTGCTGAGGCCTGGTTATCTGCTGCTGAGGCCTGGTTATCTGGTGCTGAGGCCTGGTTATCTGCTGCTGAGGCCTGGTTATCTGCTGCTGAGGCCTGGTTATCTGCTGCTGATCCCTGGTTATCTGCTGCTGAGGCCTGGTTATCTGCTCCTGAGGCCTGGTTATCTGCTGCTGAGGCTGAGGCCTGGTTATCTGCTGCTGAGGCCTGGTTATCTGCTGCTGAGGCCTGGTTATCTGGTGCTGAGGCCTGGTTATCTGCTGCTGAGGCCTGGTTATCTGGTACTGAGGCCTGGTTATCTGCTGCTGAGGCCTGGTTATCTGCTGCTGAGGTCTGGTTATCTGCTGCTGAGGCTGAGGCCTGGTTATCTGCTGCTGAGGCCTGGTTATCTGCTGCTGAGGCCTGGTTATCTGGTGCTGAGGCCTGGTTATCTGGTGCTGAGGCCTGGTTATCTGCTGCTGAGGCCTGGTTATCTGCTGCTGAGGCCTGGTTATCTGGTGCTGAGGCCTGGTTATCTGCTGTTGAGGCCTGGTTATCTGCTGCTGAGGCTGAGGCCTGGTTATCTGCTGCTGAGGCCTGGTTATCTGCTGCTGAGGTCTGGTTATCTGCTGCTGAGGCTGAGGCCTGGTTATCTGCTGCTGAGGCCTGGTTATCTGGTGCTGAGGCCTGGTTATCTGGTGCTGAGGCCTGGTTATCTGGTGCTGAGGCCTGGTTATCTGCTGCTGAGGCCTGGTTATCTGCTGCTGAGGCCTGGTTATCTGGTGCTGAGGCCTGGTTATCTGCTGTTGAGGCCTGGTTATCTGCTGCTGAGGCCTGGTTATCTGGTGCTAAGGCCTGGTTATCTGGTGCTGAGGCCTGGTTATCTGGTGCTGAGGCCTGGTTATCTGCTGCTGAGGCCTGGTTATCTGCTGCTGAGGCCTGGTTATCTGGTGCTGAGGCCTGGTTATCTGGTGCTGAGGCCTGGTTATCTGGTGCTGAGGCCTGGTTATCTGCTGCTGAGGCCTGGTTATCTGCTGCTAAGGCCTGGTTATCTGCTGCTGAGGCCTGGTTATCTGGTGCTGAGGCCTGGTTATCTGGTGCTGAGGCCTGGTTATCTGCTGCTGAGGCCTGGTTATCTGCTGCTGAGGCCTGGTTATCTGCTGCTGAGGCCTGGTTATCTGCTGCTGAGGCCTGGTTATCTGCTGCTGATCCCTGGTTATCTGGTGCTGAGGCCTGGTTATCTGCTGCTGAGGCCTGGTTATCTGCTGCTGAGGCTGAGGCCTGGTTATCTGCTGCTGAGGCTGAGGCCTGGTTATCTGCTGCTGAGGCTGAGGCCTGGTTATCTGCTGCTGAGGCCTGGTTATCTGCTGCTGAGGCCTGGTTATCTGCTGCTGAGGCCTGGTTATCTTCTGCTGAGGCCTGGTTATCTGCTGCTGAGGCCTGGTTATCTGGTGCTGAGGCCTGGTTATCTGGTGCTGAGGCCTGGTTATCTGCTGCTAAGGCCTGGTTATCTGCTGCTGAGGCCTGGTTATCTGGTGCTGAGGCCTGGTTATCTGCTGCTGAGGCCTGGTTATCTGCTGCTGAGGCCTGGTTATCTGCTGCTGAAGCCTGGTTATCTGGTGCTGAGGCCTGGTTATCTGCTGCTGAGGGCTGGTTATCTGCTGCTGAGGCCTGGTTATCTGGTGCTGAGGCCTGGTTATCTGCTGCTGAGGCCTGTTTATCTGGTGCTGATGCCTGGTTATCTGCTGCTGAGGCCTGGTTATCTGCTGCTGAGGCCTGGTTATCTGCTGCTGAGGCCTGGTTATCTGGTGCTGAGGCCTGGTTATCTGCTGCTGAGGCCTGGTTATCTGCTGCTGAGGCCTGGTTATCTGCTGCTGAGGCCTGGTTATCTGCTGCTGAGGCCTGGTTATCTGCTGCTATGGCCTGGTTATCAGCTGCTGAGGCCTGGTTATCTGCTGCTGAGGCCTGGTTATCTGCTGCTGAGGCCTGGTTATCTGGTGCTGAGGCCTGGTTATCTGCTGCTGAGGCCTGGTTATCTGCTGCTGAGGCCTGGTCATCTGGTGCTGAGGCCTGGTTATCTGCTGCTGAGGCCTGGTTATCTGCTGCTGAGGCCTGGTTATCTGGTGCTGAGGCCTGGTTATCTGCTGCTGAGGCCTGGTTATCTGCTGCTGAGGCCTGGTTATCTGCTGCTGAGGCCTGGTTATCTGCTGCTGAGGCCTGGTTATCTGCTGCTGAGGCCTGGTTATCTGCTGCTGAGGCCTGGTTATCTGGTGCTGAGGCCTGGTTATCTGCTGCTGAGGCCTGGTTATCTGCTGCTGAGGCCTGGTTATCTGCTGCTGAGGCCTGGTTATCTGCTGCTGAGGCCTGGTTATCTGCTGCTGAGGCCTGGTTATCTGCTGCTGAGGCCTGGTTATCTGCTGCTATGGCCTGGTTATCTGCTGCTGAGGCCTGGTTATCTGCTGCTGAGGCCGGGATATCTGCTGCTGAGGCCTGGTTATCTGGTGCTGAGGCCTGGTTATCTGCTGCTGAGGCCTGGTTATCTGCTGCTGAGGCCTGGTTATCTGCTGCTGAGGCCTGGTTATCTGGTGCTGAGGCCTGGTTATCTGTTTCTGAGGCCTGGTTATCTGCTGCTGAGGCCTGGTTATCTGGTGCTGAGGCCTGGTTATCTGCTGCTGAGGCCTGGTTATCTGCTGCTGAGGCCTGGTTATCTGCTGCTGAGGCCTGGTTATCTGCTGCTGATCCCTGGTTATCTGCTGCTGAGGCCTGGTTATCTGCTCCTGAGGCCTGGTTATCTGCTGCTGAGGCTGAGGCCTGGTTATCTGCTGCTGAGGCCTGGTTATCTGCTGCTGAGGCCTGGTTATCTGCTGCTGAGGCTGAGGCCTGGTTATCTGCTGCTGAGGCCTGGTTATCTGCTGCTGAGGCCTGGTTATCTGCTGCTGAGGCCTGGTTATCTGGTGCTGAGGCCTGGTTATCTGCTGCTGAGGCCTGGTTATCTGCTGCTGAGGCCTGGTTATCTGCTGCTGAGGCCTGGTTATCTGGTGCTGAGGCCTGGTTATCTGCTTCTGAGGCCTGGATATCTGCTGCTGAGGCCTGGTTATCTGGTGCTGAGGCCTGGTTATCTGCTGCTGATGCCTGGTTATCTGCTGCTGAGGCCTGGTTATCTGCTGCTGAGGCCTGGTTATCTGCTGCTGATCCTTGGTTATCTGCTGCTGAGGCCTGGTTATCTGGTGCTGAGGCCTGGTTATCTGCTGCTGAGGCCTGGTTATCTGGTACTGAGGCCTGGTTATCTGCTGCTGAGGTCTGGTTATCTGCTGCTGAGGCTGAGGCCTGGTTATCTGCTGCTGAGGCCTGGTTATCTGCTGCTGAGGCCTTGTTATCTGGTGCTGAGGCCTGGTTATCTGCTGCTGAGGCCTGGTTATCTGGTGCTGAGGCCTGGTTATCTGCTGCTAAGGCCTGGTTATCTGCTGCTGAGGCCTGGTTATCTGGTGCTGAGGCCTGGTTATCTGCTCCTGAGGCCTGGTTATCTGCTGCTGAGGCCTGGTTATCTGCTGCTGAGGCCTGGTTATCTGGTGCTGAGGCCTGGTTATCTGCTGCTGAGGCCTGGTTATCTGCTGCTGATGCCTGGTTATCTGGTGCTGAGGCCTGGTTATCTGCTGCTGAGGCCTGGTTATCTGGTACTGAGGCCTGGTTATCTGCAGCTGAGGCCTGGTTTTCTGCTGCTGAGGCCTGGTTATCTGCTGCTGAGGCTGAGGCCTGGTTATCTGCTGCTGAGGCCTGGTTATCTGCTGATGAGGCCTGGTTATCTGGTGCTGATGCCTGGTTATCTGCTGCTGAGGCCTGGTTATCTGGTGCTGAGGCCTGGTTATCTGGTGCTGAGGCCTGGTTATCTGCTGCTGAGGCCTGGTTATCTGGTGCTGAGGCCTGGTTATCTGGTACTGAGGCCTGGTTATCTGCTGCTGAGGCCTGGTTATCTGCTGCTGAGGTCTGGTTATCTGCTGCTGAGGCTGAGGCCTGGTTATCTGCTGCTGAGGCCTGGTTATCTGCTGCTGAGGCCTGGTTATCTGGTGCTGAGGCCTGGTTATCTGCTGCTGAGGCCTGGTTATCTGGTGCTGAGGCCTGGTTATCTGCTGCTAAGGCCTGGTTATCTGCTGCTGAGGCCTGGTTATCTGGTGCTGAGGCCTGGTTATCTGCTGCTGAGGCCTGGTTATCTGCTGCTGAGGCCTGGTTATCTGCTGCTGAGGCCTGGTTATCTGGTGCTGAGGCCTGGTTATCTGCTGCTGAGGCCTGGTTATCTGCTGCTGATGCCTGGTTATCTGGTGCTGAGGCCTGGTTATCTGCTGCTGAGGCCTGGTTATCTGGTACTGAGGCCTGGTTATCTGCAGCTGAGGCCTGGTTTTCTGCTGCTGAGGCCTGGTTATCTGCTGCTGAGGCTGAGGCCTGGTTATCTGCTGCTGAGGCCTGGTTATCTGCTGATGAGGCCTGGTTATCTGGTGCTGATGCCTGGTTATCTGCTGCTGAGGCCTGGTTATCTGGTGCTGAGGCCTGGTTATCTGCTGCTGAGGCCTGGTTATCTGCTGCTGAGGCTGAGGCCTGGTTATCTGCTGCTGAAGCTGAGGCCTGGTTATCTGCTGCTGAGGCTGATGCCTGGTTATCTGCTGCTGAGGCCTGGTTATCTGCTGCTGAGGCCTGGTTATCTGCTGCTGAGGCCTGGTTATCTGCTGCTGAGGTCTGGTTATCTGCTGCTGAGGCCTGGTTATCTGGTGCTGAGGCCTGATTATCTGGTGCTGAGGCCTGATTATCTGCTGCTAAGGCCTGGTTATCTGCTGCTGAGGCCTGGTTATCTGGTGCTGAGGCCTGGTTATCTGCTGCTGAGGCCTGGTTATCTGCTGCTGAGGCCTGGTTATCTGCTGCTGAGGCCTGGTTATCTGCTGCTGAGGGCTGGTTCTCTGCTGCTGAGGCCTGGTTATCTGGTGCTGAGGCCTGGTTATCTGCTGCTGAGGCCTGTTTATCTGGTGCTGAGGCCTGGTTATCTGCTGCTGAGGCCTGGTTATCTGCTGCTGAGGCCTGGTTATCTGCTGCTGAGGCCTGGTTATCTGCTGCTGAGGCCTGGTTATCTGGTGCTGAGGCCTGGTTATCTGCTGCTGAGGCCTGGTTATCTGCTGCTGAGGCCTGGTTATCTGCTGCTGAGGCCTGGTTATCTGCTGCTGAGGCCTGGTTATCTGGTGCTGAGGCCTGGTTATCTGCTGCTGAGGCCTGGTTATCTGCTGCTGAGGCCTGGTTATCTATCTGCTGCTGAGGCCTGGTTATCTGCTGCTGAGGCCTGGTTATCTGGTGCTGAGGCCTGGTTATCTGGTGCTGAGGCCTGGTTATCTGCTGCTGAGGCCTGGTTATCTCCTGCTATGGCCTGGTTATCTGCTGCTGAGGCCTGGGTATCTGCTGCTGAGGCCTGGTTATCTGGTGCTGAGGCCTGGTTATCTGCTGCTGAGGCCTGGTTATCTGCTGCTGAGGCCTGGTTATCTGCTGCTGAGGCCTGGGTATCTGCTGCTGAGGCCTGGTTATCTGGTGCTGAGGCCTGGTTATCTGGTGCTGAGGCCTGGTTATCTGCTGCTGAGGCCTGGTTATCTGGTGCTGAGGCCTGGTTATCTGCTGCTGAGGCCTGGTTATCTGCTGCTGATGCCTGGTTATCTGGTGCTGAGGCCTGGTTATCTGGTGCTGAGGCCTGGTTATCTGGTGCTGAGGCCTGGTTATCTGCTGCTGAGGCATGGTTATCTGGTACTGAGGCCTGGTTATCTGCTGCTGAGGCCTGGCTATCTGCTGCTGAGGCCTGGTTATCTGCTGCTGAGGCCTGGTTATCTGCTGCTGAGGCCTGGTTATCTGCTGCTGAGGCCTGGTTATCTGGTGCTGAGGCCTGGTTAACTGCTGCTGAGGCCTGGTTATCTGCTGCTGAGGCCTGGTTATCTGGTGCTGAGGCCTGGTTATCTGCTGCTGAGGCCTGGTTATCTGCTGCTGAGGCCTGGTTATCTGCTGCTGAGGCCTGGTTATCTGCTGCTGAGGCCTGGTTATCTGCTGCTGAGGCCTGGTTATCTGCTGCTGAGGCCTGGTTATCTCCTGCTATGGCCTGGTTATCTGCTGCTGAGGCCTGGGTATCTGCTGCTGAGGCCTGGTTATCTGGTGCTGAGGCCTGGTTATCTGCTGCTGAGGCCTGGTTATCTGCTGCTGATGCCTGGTTATCTGCTGCTGAGGCCTGGGTATCTGCTGCTGAGGCCTGGTTATCTGGTGCTGAGGCCTGGTTATCTGGTGCTGAGGCCTGGTTATCTGCTGCTGAGGCCTGGTTATCTGGTGCTGAGGCCTGGTTATCTGCTGCTGAGGCATGGTTATCTGCTGCTGAAGCCTGGTTATCTGGTGCTGAGGCCTGGTTATCTGGTGCTGAGGCCTGGTTATCTGGTGCTGAGGCCTGGTTATCTGCTGCTGAGGCCTGGTTATCTGCTGCTGAGGCCTGGTTATATGGTGCTGAGGCCTGGTTATCTGCTGTTGAGGCCTGGTTATCTGCTGCTGAGGCCTGGTTATCTGGTGCTGAGGCCTGGTTATCTGGTGCTGAGGCCTGGTTATCTGGTGCTGAGGCCTGGTTATCTGCTGCTGAGGCCTGGTTATCTGCTGCTGAGGCCTGGTTATCTGGTGCTGAGGCCTGGTTATCTGGTGCTGAGGCCTGGTTATCTGGTGCTGAGGCCTGGTTATCTGCTGCTGAGGCCTGGTTATCTGCTGCTAAGGCCTGGTTATCTGCTGCTGAGGCCTAGTTATCTGGTGCTGAGGCCTGGTTATCTGCTGCTGAGGCCTGGTTATCTGCTGCTGAGGCCTGGTTATCTGCTGCTGAGGCCTGGTTATCTGCTGCTGAGGCCTGGTTATCTGCTGCTGATCCCTGGTTATCTGGTGCTGAGGCCTGGTTATCTGCTGCTAAGGCCTGGTTATCTGCTGCTGAGGCCTGCTTATCTGGTGCTGAGGCCTGGTTATCTGCTGCTGAGGCCTGGTTATCTGCTGCTGAGGCCTGGTTATCTGCTGCTGAGGCCTGGTTATCTGGTGCTGAGGCCTGGTTATCTGCTGCTGAGGCCTGGTTACCTGCTGCTGAGGGCTGGTTATCTGCTGCTGAGGCCTGGTTATCTGGTCCTGAGGCCTGGTTATCTGCTGCTGAGGCCTGTTTATCTGGTGCTGAGGCCTGGTTATCTGCTGCTGAGGCCTGGTTATCTGCTGCTGAGGCCTGGTTATCTGCTGCTATGGCCTGGTTATCTGCTGCTGAGGCCTGGTTATCTGCTGCTGAGGCCTGGTTATCTGCTGCTGAGGCCTGGTTATCTGCTGCTGAGGCCTGGTTATCTGGTGCTGATGCCTGGTTATCTGGTCCTGAGGCCTGGTTATCTGCTGCTGAGGCCTGGTTATCTGCTGCTGAGGCCTGGTTATCTGCTGCTATGGCCTGGTTATCTGCTGCTGAGCCCTGGTTATCTGCTGCTGAGGCCTGGTTATCTGCTGCTGAGGCCTGGTTATCTGGTGCTGAGGCCTGGTTATCTGCTGCTGAGGCCTGGTTATCTGCTGCTGAGGCCTGGTTATCTGCTGCTGAGGCCTGGTTATCTGGTGCTGAGGCCTGGTTATCTGCTTCTGAGGCCTGGTTATCTGCTGCTGAGGCCTGGTTATCTGGTGCTGAGGCCTGGTTATCTGCTGCTGAGGCCTGGTTATGCTGCTGAGGCCTGGTTATCTGCTGCTGAGGCCTGGTTATCTGCTGCTGATCCCTGGTTATCTGCTGCTGAGGCCTGGTTATCTGCTCCTGAGGCCTGGTTATCTGCTGCTGAGGCTGAGGCCTGGTTATCTGCTGCTGAGGCCTGGTTATCTGCTGCTGAGGCCTGGTTATCTGCTGCTGAGGCTGAGGCCTGGTTATCTGCTGCTGAGGCCTGGTTATCTGGTGCTGAGGCCTGGTTATCTGCTGCTGAGGCCTGGTTATCTGCTGCTGAGGCCTGGTTATCTGGTGCTGAGGCCTGGTTATCTGGTGCTGAGGCCTGGTTATCTGGTGCTGAGGCCTGGTTATCTGCTGCTGAGGCCTGATTATCTGCTGCTAAGGCCTGGTTATCTGCTGCTGAGGCCTGGTTATCTGGTGCTGAGGCCTGGTTATCTGCTGCTGAGGCCTGGTTATCTGCTGCTGAGGCCTGGTTATCTGCTGCTGAGGCCTGGTTATCTGCTGCTGAGGCCTGGTTATCTGCTGCTGAGGCCTGGTTATCTGCTGCTGATCCCTGGTTATCTGGTGCTGAGGCCTGGTTATCTGCTGCTAAGGCCTGGTTATCTGCTGCTGAGGCCTGCTTATCTGGTGCTGAGGCCTGGTTATCTGCTGCTGAGGCCTGGTTATCTGCTGCTGAGGCCTGGTTATCTGCTGCTGAGGCCTGGTTATCTGGTGCTGAGGCCTGGTTATCTGCTGCTGAGGCCTGGTTACCTGCTGCTGAGGGCTGGTTATCTGCTGCTGAGGCCTGGTTATCTGGTCCTGAGGCCTGGTTATCTGCTGCTGAGGCCTGTTTATCTGGTGCTGAGGCCTGGTTATCTGCTGCTGAGGCCTGGTTATCTGCTGCTGAGGCCTGGTTATCTGCTGCTATGGCCTGGTTATCTGCTGCTGAGGCCTGGTTATCTGCTGCTGAGGCCTGGTTATCTGCTGCTGAGGCCTGGTTATCTGCTGCTGAGGCCTGGTTATCTGGTGCTGATGCCTGGTTATCTGGTCCTGAGGCCTGGTTATCTGCTGCTGAGGCCTGGTTATCTGCTGCTGAGGCCTGGTTATCTGCTGCTATGGCCTGGTTATCTGCTGCTGAGGCCTGGTTATCTGCTGCTGAGGCCTGGTTATCTGCTGCTGAGGCCTGGTTATCTGGTGCTGAGGCCTGGTTATCTGCTGCTGAGGCCTGGTTATCTGCTGCTGAGGCCTGGTTATCTGCTGCTGAGGCCTGGTTATCTGGTGCTGAGGCCTGGTTATCTGCTTCTGAGGCCTGGTTATCTGCTGCTGAGGCCTGGTTATCTGGTGCTGAGGCCTGGTTATCTGCTGCTGAGGCCTGGTTATCTGCTGCTGAGGCCTGGTTATCTGCTGCTGAGGCCTGGTTATCTGCTGCTGATCCCTGGTTATCTGCTGCTGAGGCCTGGTTATCTGCTCCTGAGGCCTGGTTATCTGCTGCTGAGGCTGAGGCCTGGTTATCTGCTGCTGAGGCCTGGTTATCTGCTGCTGAGGCTGAGGCCTGGTTATCTGCTGCTGAGGCCTGGTTATCTGCTGCTGAGGCCTGGTTATCTGCTGCTGAGGCCTGGTTATCTAGTGCTGAGGCCTGGTTATCTGCTGCTGAGGCCTGGTTATCTGCGGCTGAGGCCTGGTTATCTGCTGCTGAGGCCTGGTTATCTGGTGCTGAGGCCCGGTTATCTGCTTCTGAGGCCTGGTTATCTGCTGCTGAGGCCTGGTTATCTGGTGCTGAGGCCTGGTTATCTGCTGCTGAGGCCTGGCTATCTGCTGCTGAGGCCTGGTTATCTGCTGCTGATCCCTGGTTATCTGCTGCTGAGGCCTGGTTATCTGCTCCTGAGGCCTGGTTATCTGCTGCTGAGGCTGAGGCCTGGTTATCTGCTGCTGAGGCCTGGTTATCTGCTGCTGAGGCCTGGTTATCTGGTGCTGAGGCCTGGTTATCTGCTGCTGAGGCCTGGTTATCTGGTACTGAGGCCTGGTTATCTGCTGCTGAGGCCTGGTTATCTGCTGCTGAGGCTGAGGCCTGGTTATCTGCTGCTGAGGCCTGGTTATCTGCTGCTGAGGCCTGGTTATCTGGTGCTGAGGCCTGGTTATCTGCTGCTGAGGCCTGGTTATCTGCTGCTGAGGCCTGGTTATCTGCTGCTGATCCCTGGTTATCTGCTGCTGAGGCCTGGTTATCTGCTCCTGAGGCCTGGTTATCTGCTGCTGAGGCTGAGGCCTGGTTATCTGCTGCTGAGGCCTGGTTATCTGCTGCTGAGGCCTGGTTATCTGGTGCTGAGGCCTGGTTATCTGCTGCTGAGGCCTGGTTATCTGGTACTGAGGCCTGGTTATCTGCTGCTGAGGCCTGGTTATCTGCTGCTGAGGTCTGGTTATCTGCTGCTGAGGCTGAGGCCTGGTTATCTGCTGCTGAGGCCTGGTTATCTGCTGCTGAGGCCTGGTTATCTGGTGCTGAGGCCTGGTTATCTGGTGCTGAGGCCTGGTTATCTGCTGCTGAGGCCTGGTTATCTGCTGCTGAGGCCTGGTTATCTGGTGCTGAGGCCTGGTTATCTGCTGTTGAGGCCTGGTTATCTGCTGCTGAGGCTGAGGCCTGGTTATCTGCTGCTGAGGCCTGGTTATCTGCTGCTGAGGTCTGGTTATCTGCTGCTGAGGCTGAGGCCTGGTTATCTGCTGCTGAGGCCTGGTTATCTGGTGCTGAGGCCTGGTTATCTGGTGCTGAGGCCTGGTTATCTGGTGCTGAGGCCTGGTTATCTGCTGCTGAGGCCTGGTTATCTGCTGCTGAGGCCTGGTTATCTGGTGCTGAGGCCTGGTTATCTGCTGTTGAGGCCTGGTTATATGCTGCTGAGGCCTGGTTATCTGGTGCTAAGGCCTGGTTATCTGGTGCTGAGGCCTGGTTATCTGGTGCTGAGGCCTGGTTATCTGCTGCTGAGGCCTGGTTATCTGCTGCTGAGGCCTGGTTATCTGGTGCTGAGGCCTGGTTATCTGGTGCTGAGGCCTGGTTATCTGGTGCTGAGGCCTGGTTATCTGCTGCTGAGGCCTGGTTATCTGCTGCTAAGGCCTGGTTATCTGCTGCTGAGGCCTGGTTATCTGGTGCTGAGGCCTGGTTATCTGGTGCTGAGGCCTGGTTATCTGCTGCTGAGGCCTGGTTATCTGCTGCTGAGGCCTGGTTATCTGCTGCTGAGGCCTGGTTATCTGCTGCTGAGGCCTGGTTATCTGCTGCTGATCCCTGGTTATCTGGTGCTGAGGCCTGGTTATCTGCTGCTGAGGCCTGGTTATCTGCTGCTGAGGCTGAGGCCTGGTTATCTGCTGCTGAGGCTGAGGCCTGGTTATCTGCTGCTGAGGCTGAGGCCTGGTTATCTGCTGCTGAGGCCTGGTTATCTGCTGCTGAGGCCTGGTTATCTGCTGCTGAGGCCTGGTTATCTTCTGCTGAGGCCTGGTTATCTGCTGCTGAGGCCTGGTTATCTGGTGCTGAGGCCTGGTTATCTGGTGCTGAGGCCTGGTTATCTGCTGCTAAGGCCTGGTTATCTGCTGCTGAGGCCTGGTTATCTGGTGCTGAGGCCTGGTTATCTGCTGCTGAGGCCTGGTTATCTGCTGCTGAGGCCTGGTTATCTGCTGCTGAGGCCTGGTTATCTGGTGCTGAGGCCTGGTTATCTGCTGCTGAGGGCTGGTTATCTGCTGCTGAGGCCTGGTTATCTGGTGCTGAGGCCTGGTTATCTGCTGCTGAGGCCTGTTTATCTGGTGCTGATGCCTGGTTATCTGCTGCTGAGGCCTGGTTATCTGCTGCTGAGGCCTGGTTATCTGCTGCTGAGGCCTGGTTATCTGGTGCTGAGGCCTGGTTATCTGCTGCTGAGGCCTGGTTATCTGCTGCTGAGGCCTGGTTATCTGCTGCTGAGGCCTGGTTATCTGCTGCTGAGGCCTGGTTATCTGCTGCTATGGCCTGGTTATCAGCTGCTGAGGCCTGGTTATCTGCTGCTGAGGCCTGGTTATCTGCTGCTGAGGCCTGGTTATCTGGTGCTGAGGCCTGGTTATCTGCTGCTGAGGCCTGGTTATCTGCTGCTGAGGCCTGGTCATCTGGTGCTGAGGCCTGGTTATCTGCTGCTGAGGCCTGGTTATCTGCTGCTGAGGCCTGGTTATCTGGTGCTGAGGCCTGGTTATCTGCTGCTGAGGCCTGGTTATCTGCTGCTGAGGCCTGGTTATCTGCTGCTGAGGCCTGGTTATCTGCTGCTGAGGCCTGGTTATCTGCTGCTGAGGCCTGGTTATCTGGTGCTGAGGCCTGGTTATCTGCTGCTGAGGCCTGGTTATCTGCTGCTGAGGCCTGGTTATCTGCTGCTAAGGCCTGGTTATCTGCTGCTGAGGCCTGGTTATCTGCTGCTGAGGCCTGGTTATCTGCTGCTGAGGCCTGGTTATCTGCTGCTATGGCCTGGTTATCTGCTGCTGAGGCCTGGTTATCTGCTGCTGAGGCCGGGATATCTGCTGCTGAGGCCTGGTTATCTGGTGCTGAGGCCTGGTTATCTGCTGCTGAGGCCTGGTTATCTGCTGCTGAGGCCTGGTTATCTGCTGCTGAGGCCTGGTTATCTGGTGCTGAGGCCTGGTTATCTGCTTCTGAGGCCTGGTTATCTGCTGCTGAGGCCTGGTTATCTGGTGCTGAGGCCTGGTTATCTGCTGCTGAGGCCTGGTTATCTGCTGCTGAGGCCTGGTTATCTGCTGCTGAGGCCTGGTTATCTGCTGCTGATCCCTGGTTATCTGCTGCTGAGGCCTGGTTATCTGCTCCTGAGGCCTGGTTATCTGCTGCTGAGGCTGAGGCCTGGTTATCTGCTGCTGAGGCCTGGTTATCTGCTGCTGAGGCCTGGTTATCTGCTGCTGAGGCTGAGGCCTGGTTATCTGCTGCTGAGGCCTGGTTATCTGCTGCTGAGGCCTGGTTATCTGCTGCTGAGGCCTGGTTATCTGGTGCTGAGGCCTGGTTATCTGCTGCTGAGGCCTGGTTATCTGCTGCTGAGGCCTGGTTATCTGCTGCTGAGGCCTGGTTATCTGGTGCTGAGGCCTGGTTATCTGCTTCTGAGGCCTGGATATCTGCTGCTGAGGCCTGGTTATCTGGTGCTGAGGCCTGGTTATCTGCTGCTGAGGCCTGGTTATCTGCTGCTGAGGCCTGGTTATCTGCTGCTGAGGCCTGGTTATCTGCTGCTGATCCTTGGTTATCTGCTGCTGAGGCCTGGTTATCTGGTGCTGAGGCCTGGTTATCTGCTGCTGAGGCCTGGTTATCTGGTACTGAGGCCTGGTTATCTGCTGCTGAGGCCTGGTTATCTGCTGCTGAGGTCTGGTTATCTGCTGCTGAGGCTGAGGCCTGGTTATCTGCTGCTGAGGCCTGGTTATCTGCTGCTGAGGCCTTGTTATCTGGTGCTGAGGCCTGGTTATCTGCTGCTGAGGCCTGGTTATCTGGTGCTGAGGCCTGGTTATCTGCTGCTAAGGCCTGGTTATCTGCTGCTGAGGCCTGGTTATCTGGTGCTGAGGCCTGGTTATCTGCTCCTGAGGCCTGGTTATCTGCTGCTGAGGCCTGGTTATCTGCTGCTGAGGCCTGGTTATCTGGTGCTGAGGCCTGGTTATCTGCTGCTGAGGCCTGGTTATCTGCTGCTGATGCCTGGTTATCTGGTGCTGAGGCCTGGTTATCTGCTGCTGAGGCCTGGTTATCTGGTACTGAGGCCTGGTTATCTGCAGCTGAGGCCTGGTTTTCTGCTGCTGAGGCCTGGTTATCTGCTGCTGAGGCTGAGGCCTGGTTATCTGCTGCTGAGGCCTGGTTATCTGCTGATGAGGCCTGGTTATCTGGTGCTGATGCCTGGTTATCTGCTGCTGAGGCCTGGTTATCTGGTGCTGAGGCCTGGTTATCTGGTGCTGAGGCCTGGTTATCTGCTGCTGAGGCCTGGTTATCTGGTGCTGAGGCCTGGTTATCTGGTACTGAGGCCTGGTTATCTGCTGCTGAGGCCTGGTTATCTGCTGCTGAGGTCTGGTTATCTGCTGCTGAGGCTGAGGCCTGGTTATCTGCTGCTGAGGCCTGGTTATCTGCTGCTGAGGCCTGGTTATCTGGTGCTGAGGCCTGGTTATCTGCTGCTGAGGCCTGGTTATCTGGTGATGAGGCCTGGTTATCTGCTGCTAAGGCCTGGTTATCTGCTGCTGAGGCCTGGTTATCTGGTGCTGAGGCCTGGTTATCTGCTGCTGAGGCCTGGTTATCTGCTGCTGAGGCCTGGTTATCTGCTGCTGAGGCCTGGTTATCTGGTGCTGAGGCCTGGTTATCTGCTGCTGAGGCCTGGTTATCTGCTGCTGATGCCTGGTTATCTGGTGCTGAGGCCTGGTTATCTGCTGCTGAGGCCTGGTTATCTGGTACTGAGGCCTGGTTATCTGCAGCTGAGGCCTGGTTTTCTGCTGCTGAGGCCTGGTTATCTGCTGCTGAGGCTGAGGCCTGGTTATCTGCTGCTGAGGCCTGGTTATCTGCTGATGAGGCCTGGTTATCTGGTGCTGATGCCTGGTTATCTGCTGCTGAGGCCTGGTTATCTGGTGCTGAGGCCTGGTTATATGCTGCTGAGGCCTGGTTATCTGCTGCTGAGGCTGAGGCCTGGTTATCTGCTGCTGAAGCTGAGGCCTGGTTATCTGCTGCTGAGGCTGATGCCTGGTTATCTGCTGCTGAGGCCTGGTTATCTGCTGCTGAGGCCTGGTTATCTGCTGCTGAGGCCTGGTTATCTGCTGCTGAGGTCTGGTTATCTGCTGCTGAGGCCTGGTTATCTGGTGCTGAGGCCTGATTATCTGGTGCTGAGGCCTGATTATCTGCTGCTAAGGCCTGGTTATCTGCTGCTGAGGCCTGGTTATCTGGTGCTGAGGCCTGGTTATCTGCTGCTGAGGCCTGGTTATCTGCTGCTGAGGCCTGGTTATCTGGTGCTGAGGCCTGGTTATCTGCTGCTGAGGGCTGGTTCTCTGCTGCTGAGGCCTGGTTATCTGGTGCTGAGGCCTGGTTATCTGCTGCTGAGGCCTGTTTATCTGGTGCTGAGGCCTGGTTATCTGCTGCTGAGGCCTGGTTATCTGCTGCTGAGGCCTGGTTATCTGCTGCTGAGGCCTGGTTATCTGCTGCTGAGGCCTGGTTATCTGGTGCTGAGGCCTGGTTATCTGCTGCTGAGGCCTGGTTATCTGCTGCTGAGGCCTGGTTATCTGCTGCTGAGGCCTGGTTATCTGCTGCTGAGGCCTGGTTATCTGGTGCTGAGGCCTGGTTATCTGCTGCTGAGGCCTGGTTATCTGCTGCTATGGCCTGGTTATCTGCTGCTGAGGCCTGGTTATCTGCTGCTGAGGCCTGGTTATCTGCTGCTGAGGCCTGGTTATCTGGTGCTGAGGCCTGGTTATCTGCTGCTGAGGCCTGGTTATCTGCTTCTGAGGCCTGGTTATCTGGTGCTGAGGCCTGGTTATCTGCTGCTGAGGCCTGGTTATCTGCTGCTGAGGCCTGGTTATCTGCTGCTGAGGCCTGGTTATCTGCTGCTGAGGCCTGGTTATCTGCTGCTGAGGCCTGGTTATCTGGTGCTGAGGCCTGGTTATCTGGTGCTGAGGCCTGGTTATCTGCTGCTGAGGCCTGGTTATCTGCTGCTGAGGCCTGGTTATCTGCTGCTGAGGCCTGGTTATCTGCTGCTGAGGCCTGGTTATCTGGTGCTGAGGCCTGGTTATCTGCTGCTGAGGCCTGGTTATCTGGTACTGAGGCCTGGTTATCTGCTGCTGAGGCCTGGTTATCTGCTGCTGAGGCCTGGTTATCTGCTGCTGAGGCCTGGTTATCTGCTGCTGAGGCCTGGTTATCTGCTGCTGAGGCCTGGTTACCTGGTGCTGAGGCCTGGTTATCTGCTGCTGAGGCCTGGTTATCTATCTGCTGCTGAGGCCTGGTTATCTGCTGCTGAGGCCTGGTTATCTGGTGCTGAGGCCTGGTTATCTGGTGCTGAGGCCTGGTTATCTGCTGCTGAGGCCTGGTTATCTCCTGCTATGGCCTGGTTATCTGCTGCTGAGGCCTGGGTATCTGCTGCTGAGGCCTGGTTATCTGGTGCTGAGGCCTGGTTATCTGCTGCTGAGGCCTGGTTATCTGCTGCTGAGGCCTGGTTATCTGCTGCTGAGGCCTGGGTATCTGCTGCTGAGGCCTGGTTATCTGGTGCTGATGCCTGGTTATCTGGTGCTGAGGCCTGGTTATCTGCTGCTGAGGCCTGGTTATCTGGTGCTGAGGCCTGGTTATCTGCTGCTGAGGCCTGGTTATCTGCTGCTGATGCCTGGTTATCTGGTGCTGAGGCCTGGTTATCTGGTGCTGAGGCCTGGTTATCTGGTGCTGAGGCCTGGTTATCTGCTGCTGAGGCCTGGTTATCTGGTACTGAGGCCTGGTTATCTGCTGCTGAGGCCTGGCTATCTGCTGCTGAGGCCTGGTTATCTGCTGCTGAGGCCTGGTTATCTGCTGCTGAGGCCTGGTTATCTGCTGCTGAGGCCTGGTTATCTGGTGCTGAGGCCTGGTTATCTGCTGCTGAGGCCTGGTTATCTGCTGCTGAGGCCTGGTTATCTGGTCCTGAGGCCTGGTTATCTGCTGCTGAGGCCTGGTTATCTGCTGCTGAGGCCTGGTTATCTGCTGCTGAGGCCTGGTTATCTGCTGCTGAGGCCTGGTTATCTGCTGCTGAGGCCTGGTTATCTGCTGCTGAGGCCTGGTTATCTCCTGCTATGGCCTGGTTATCTGCTGCTGAGGCCTGGGTATCTGCTGCTGAGGCCTGGTTATCTGGTGCTGAGGCCTGGTTATCTGCTGCTGAGGCCTGGTTATCTGCTGCTGATGCCTGGTTATCTGCTGCTGAGGCCTGGGTATCTGCTGCTGAGGCCTGGTTATCTGGTGCTGAGGCCTGGTTATCTGGTGCTGAGGCCTGGTTATCTGCTGCTGAGGCCTGGTTATCTGGTGCTGATGCCTGGTTATCTGCTGCTGAGGCATGGTTATCTGCTGCTGAAGCCTGGTTATCTGGTGCTGAGGCCTGGTTATCTGGTGCTGAGGCCTGGTTATCTGGTGCTGAGGCCTGGTTATCTGCTGCTGAGGCCTGGTTATCTGCTGCTGAGGCCTGGTTATATGGTGCTGAGGCCTGGTTATCTGCTGTTGAGGCCTGGTTATCTGCTGCTGAGGCCTGGTTATCTGGTGCTGAGGCCTGGTTATCTGGTGCTGAGGCCTGGTTATCTGCTGCTGAGGCCTGGTTATCTCCTGCTATGGCCTGGTTATCTGCTGCTGAGGCCTGGGTATCTGCTGCTGAGGCCTGGTTATCTGGTGCTGAGGCCTGGTTATCTGCTGCTGAGGCCTGGTTATCTGCTGCTGAGGCCTGGTTATCTGCTGCTGAGGCCTGGGTATCTGCTGCTGAGGCCTGGTTATCTGGTGCTGATGCCTGGTTATCTGGTGCTGAGGCCTGGTTATCTGCTGCTGAGGCCTGGTTATCTGGTGCTGAGGCCTGGTTATCTGCTGCTGAGGCCTGGTTATCTGCTGCTGATGCCTGGTTATCTGGTGCTGAGGCCTGGTTATCTGGTGCTGAGGCCTGGTTATCTGGTGCTGAGGCCTGGTTATCTGCTGCTGAGGCCTGGTTATCTGGTACTGAGGCCTGGTTATCTGCTGCTGAGGCCTGGCTATCTGCTGCTGAGGCCTGGTTATCTGCTGCTGAGGCCTGGTTATCTGCTGCTGAGGCCTGGTTATCTGCTGCTGAGGCCTGGTTATCTGGTGCTGAGGCCTGGTTATCTGCTGCTGAGGCCTGGTTATCTGCTGCTGAGGCCTGGTTATCTGGTGCTGAGGCCTGGTTATCTGCTGCTGAGGCCTGGTTATCTGCTGCTGAGGCCTGGTTATCTGCTGCTGAGGCCTGGTTATCTGCTGCTGAGGCCTGGTTATCTGCTGCTGAGGCCTGGTTATCTGCTGCTGAGGCCTGGTTATCTCCTGCTATGGCCTGGTTATCTGCTGCTGAGGCCTGGGTATCTGCTGCTGAGGCCTGGTTATCTGGTGCTGAGGCCTGGTTATCTGCTGCTGAGGCCTGGTTATCTGCTGCTAAGGCCTGGTTATCTGCTGCTGAGGCCTGGTTATCTGGTGCTGAGGCCTGGTTATCTGCTGCTGAGGCCTGGTTATCTGCTGCTGAGGCCTGGTTATCTGCTGCTGAGGCCTGGTTATCTGCTGCTGAGGCCTGGTTATCTGCTGCTGATCCCTGGTTATCTGGTGCTGAGGCCTGGTTATCTGCTGCTAAGGCCTGGTTATCTGCTGCTGAGGCCTGCTTATCTGGTGCTGAGGCCTGGTTATCTGCTGCTGAGGCCTGGTTATCTGCTGCTGAGGCCTGGTTATCTGCTGCTGAGGCCTGGTTATCTGCTGCTATGGCCTGGTTATCTGCTGCTGAGGCCTGGTTATCTGCTGCTGAGGCCGGGATATCTGCTGCTGAGGCCTGGTTATCTGGTGCTGAGGCCTGGTTATCTGCTGCTGAGGCCTGTTTATCTGGTGCTGAGGCCTGGTTATCTGCTGCTGAGGCCTGGTTATCTGCTGCTGAGGCCTGGTTATCTGCTGCTGAGGCCTGGTTATCTGGTGCTGAGGCCTGGTTATCTGCTGCTGAGGCCTGGTTATCTGCTGCTGAGGCCTAGTTATCTGCTGCTGAGGCCTGGTTATCTGCTGCTGAGGCCTGGTTATCTGCTGCTGAGGCCTGGTTATCTGGTGCTGAGGCCTGGTTATCTGCTGCTGAGGCCTGGTTATCTGCTGCTGAGGCCTGGTTATCTGGTGCTGAGGCCTGGTTATCTGCTGCTGAGGCCTGGTTATCTGCTGCTGAGGCCTGGTTATCTGCTGCTGAGGTCTGGTTATCTGCTGCTGAGGCCTGGTTATCTGCTGCTGATCCCTGGTTATTTGCTGCTGAGGCCTGGTTATCTGCTCCTGAGGCCTGGTTATCTGCTGCTGAGGCTGAGGCCTGGTTATCTGCTGCTGAGGCCTGGTTATCTGCTGCTGAGGCCTGGTTATCTGCTGCTATGGCCTGGTTATCTGCTGCTGAGGCCTGGTTATCTGCTGCTGAGGCCGGGATATCTGCTGCTGAGGCCTGGTTATCTGCTGCTGAGGCCTGGTTATCTGCTGCTATGGCCTGGTTATCTGCTGCTGAGGCCTGGTTATCTGCTGCTGAGGCCGGGATATCTGCTGCTGAGGCCTGGTTATCTGGTGCTGAGGCCTGGTTATCTGCTGCTGAGGCCTGGTTATCTGCTGCTGAGGCCTGGTTATCTGCTGCTGAGGCCTGGTTATCTGCTGCTGAGGCCTGGTTATCTGGTGCTGAGGCCTGGTTATCTGCTGCTGAGGCCTGGTTATCTGCTGCTGAGGCCTGGTTATCTGCTGCTGAGGCCTGGTTATCTGCTGCTGATCCCTGGTTATCTGCTGCTGAGGCCTGGTTATCTGCTCCTGAGGCCTGGTTATCTGCTGCTGAGGCTGAGGCCTGGTTATCTGCTGCTGAGGCCTGGTTATCTGGTGCTGAGGCCTGGTTATCTGCTGCTGAGGCCTGGTTATCTGCTGCTGAGGGCTGGTTATCTGCTGCTGAGGCCTGGTTATCTGGTCCTGAGGCCTGGTTATCTGCTGCTGAGGCCTGTTTATCTGGTGCTGAGGCCTGGTTATCTGCTGCTGAGGCCTGGTTATCTGCTGCTGAGGCCTGGTTATCTGCTGCTGAGGCCTGGTTATCTGGTGCTGAGGCCTGGTTATCTGCTGCTGAGGCCTGGTTATCTGCTGCTGAGGCCTGGTTATCTGCTGCTGAGGCCTGGTTATCTGCTGCTGAGGTCTGGTTATCTGCTGCTGAGGCCTGGTTATCTGCTGCTGATCCCTGGTTATCTGCTGCTGAGGCCTGGTTATCTGCTCCTGAGGCCTGGTTATCTGCTGCTGAGGCTGAGGCCTGGTTATCTGCTGCTGAGGCCTGGTTATCTGCTGCTGAGGCCTGGTTATCTGGTGCTGAGGCCTGGTTATCTGCTGCTGAGGCCTGGTTATCTGGTACTGAGGCCTGGTTATCTGCTGCTGAGGCCTGGTTATCTGCTGCTGAGGCCTGGTTATCTGGTGCTGAGGCCTGGTTATCTGGTGCTGAGGCCTGGTTATCTGCTGCTGAGGCCTGGTTATCTGGTGCTGAGGCCTGGTTATCTGCTGCTGAGGCCTGGTTATCTGGTGCTGAGGCCTGGTTATCTGGTGCTGAGGCCTGGTTATCTGCTGCTGAGGCCTGGTTATCTGGTGCTGAGGCCTGGTTATCTGCTGCTGAGGCCTGGTTATCTGCTGCTGAGGCCTGGTTATCTGGTGCTGAGGCCTGGTTATCTGCTGCTGAGGCCTGGTTATCTGGTACTGAGGCCTGGTTATCTGCTGCTGAGGCCTGGTTATCTGCTGCTGAGGCCTGGTTATCTGCTGCTGAGGCCTGGTTATCTGCTGCTGAGGCCTGGTTATCTGCTGCTGAGGCCTGGTTACCTGGTGCTGAGGCCTGGTTATCTGCTGCTGATGCCTGGTTATCTATCTGCTGCTGAGGCCTGGTTATCTGCTGCTGAGGCCTGGTTATCTGGTGCTGAGGCCTGGTTATCTGCTGCTGAGGCCTGGTTATCTCCTGCTATGGCCTGGTTATCTGCTGCTGAGGCCTGGGTATCTGCTGCTGAGGCCTGGTTATCTGGTGCTGAGGCCTGGTTATCTGCTGCTGAGGCCTGGTTATCTGGTGCTGAGGCCTGGTTATCTGCTGCTGAGGCCTGGTTATCTGCTGCTGAGGCCTGGTTATCTGGTGCTGAGGCTGAGGCCTGGTTATCTGCTGCTGAGGCCTGGTTATCTGCTGCTGAGGCCTGGTTATCTGCTGCTGAGGCCTGGTTATCTAGTGCTGAGGCCTGGTTATCTGCTGCTGAGGCCTGGTTATCTGCTGCTGAGGCCTGGTTATCTGCTGCTGAGGCCTGGTTATCTGGTGCTGAGGCCTGGTTATCTGCTTCTGAGGCCTGGTTATCTGCTGCTGAGGCCTGGTTATCTGGTGCTGAGGCCTGGTTATCTGCTGCTGAGGCCTGGTTATCTGCTGCTGAGGCCTGGTTATCTGCTGCTGATCCCTGGTTATCTGCTGCTGAGGCCTGGTTATCTGCTCCTGAGGCCTGGTTATCTGCTGCTGAGGCTGAGGCCTGGTTATCTGCTGCTGAGGCCTGGTTATCTGCTGCTGAGGCCTGGTTATCTGGTGCTGAGGCCTGGTTATCTGCTGCTGAGGCCTGGTTATCTGGTACTGAGGCCTGGTTATCTGCTGCTGAGGCCTGGTTATCTGCTGCTGAGGTCTGGTTATCTGCTGCTGAGGCTGAGGCCTGGTTATCTGCTGCTGAGGCCTGGTTATCTGCTGCTGAGGCCTGGTTATCTGGTGCTGAGGCCTGGTTATCTGGTGCTGAGGCCTGGTTATCTGCTGCTGAGGCCTGGTTATCTGCTGCTGAGGCCTGGTTATCTGGTGCTGAGGCCTGGTTATCTGCTGTTGAGGCCTGGTTATCTGCTGCTGAGGCTGAGGCCTGGTTATCTGCTGCTGAGGCCTGGTTATCTGGTACTGAGGCCTGGTTATCTGCTGCTGAGGCCTGGTTATCTGCTGCTGAGGTCTGGTTATCTGCTGCTGAGGCTGAGGCCTGGTTATCTGCTGCTGAGGCCTGGTTATCTGGTGCTGAGGCCTGGTTATCTGGTGCTGAGGCCTGGTTATCTGGTGCTGAGGCCTGGTTATCTGCTGCTGAGGCCTGGTTATCTGGTGCTGAGGCCTGGTTATCTGCTGCTGAGGCCTGGTTATCTGGTGCTGAGGCCTGGTTATCTGGTGCTGAGGCCTGGTTATCTGCTGCTGAGGCCTGGTTATCTGGTGCTGAGGCCTGGTTATCTGCTGCTGAGGCCTGGTTATCTGCTGCTGAGGCCTGGTTATCTGGTGCTGAGGCCTGGTTATCTGCTGCTGAGGCCTGGTTATCTGTGCTGAGGCCTGGTTATCTGGTGCTGAGGCCTGGTTATCTGCTGCTGAGGCCTGGTTATCTGCTGCTAAGGCCTGGTTATCTGCTGCTGAGGCCTGGTTATCTGGTGCTGAGGCCTGGTTATCTGGTGCTGAGGCCTGGTTATCTGCTGCTGAGGCCTGGTTATCTGCTGCTGAGGCCTGGTTATCTGCTGCTGAGGCCTGGTTATCTGCTGCTGAGGCCTGGTTATCTGCTGCTGATCCCTGGTTATCTGGTGCTGAGGCCTGGTTATCTGCTGCTGAGGCCTGGTTATCTGCTGCTGAAGCTGAGGCCTGGTTATCTGCTGCTGAGGCTGAGGCCTGGTTATCTGCTGCTGAGGCTGAGGCCTGGTTATCTGCTGCTGAGGCCTGGTTATCTGCTGCTGAGGCCTGGTTATCTGCTGCTGAGGCCTGGTTATCTTCTGCTGAGGCCTGGTTATCTGCTGCTGAGGCCTGGTTATCTGGTGCTGAGGCCTGGTTATCTGGTGCTGAGGCCTGGTTATCTGCTGCTAAGGCCTGGTTATCTGCTGCTGAGGCCTGGTTATCTGGTGCTGAGGCCTGGTTATCTGCTGCTGAGGCCTGGTTATCTGCTGCTGAGGCCTGGTTATCTGCTGCTGAGGCCTGGTTATTTGGTGCTGAGGCCTGGTTATCTGCTGCTGAGGGCTGGTTATCTGCTGCTGAGGCCTGGTTATCTGGTGCTGAGGCCTGGTTATCTGCTGCTGAGGCCTGTTTATCTGGTGCTGAGGCCTGGTTATCTGCTGCTGAGGCCTGGTTATCTGCTGCTGAGGCCTGGTTATCTGCTGCTGAGGCCTGGTTATCTGCTGCTGAGGCCTGGTTATCTGGTGCTGAGGCCTGGTTATCTGCTGCTGAGGCCTGGTTATCTGCTGCTGAGGCCTGGTTATCTGCTGCTGAGGCCTGGTTATCTGCTGCTGAGGCCTGGTTATCTGCTGCTATGGCCTGGTTATCTGCTGCTGAGGCCTGGTTATCTGCTGCTGAGGCCTGGTTATCTGCTGCTGAGGCCTGGTTATCTGGTGCTGAGGCCTGGTTATCTGCTGCTGAGGCCTGGTTATCTGCTGCTGAGGCCTGGTCATCTGGTGCTGAGGCCTGGTTATCTGCTGCTGAGGCCTGGTTATCTGCTGCTGAGGCCTGGTTATCTGGTGCTGAGGCCTGGTTATCTGCTGCTGAGGCCTGGTTATCTGCTGCTGAGGCCTGGTTATCTGCTGCTGAGGCCTGGTTATCTGCTGCTGAGGCCTGGTTATCTGCTGCTGAGGCCTGGTTATCTGCTGCTGAGGTCTGGTTATCTGCTGCTGAGGCCTGGTTATCTGCTGCTGATCCCTGGTTATCTGCTGCTGAGGCCTGGTTATCTGCTCCTGAGGCCTGGTTATCTGCTGCTGAGGCTGAGGCCTGGTTATCTGCTGCTGAGGCCTGGTTATCTGCTGCTGAGGCCTGGTTATCTGCTGCTATGGCCTGGTTATCTGCTGCTGAGGCCTGGTTATCTGCTGCTGAGGCCGGGATATCTGCTGCTGAGGCCTGGTTATCTGGTGCTGAGGCCTGGTTATCTGCTGCTGAGGCCTGGTTATCTGCTGCTGAGGCCTGGTTATCTGGTGCTGAGGCCTGGTTATCTGCTTCTGAGGCCTGGTTATCTGCTGCTGAGGCCTGGTTATCTGGTGCTGAGGCCTGGTTATCTGCTGCTGAGGCCTGGTTATCTGCTGCTGAGGCCTGGTTATCTGCTGCTGAGGCCTGGTTATCTGCTGCTGATCCCTGGTTATCTGCTGCTGAGGCCTGGTTATCTGCTCCTGAGGCCTGGTTATCTGCTGCTGAGGCTGAGGCCTGGTTATCTGCTGCTGAGGCCTGGTTATCTGCTGCTGAGGCCTGGTTATCTGGTGCTGAGGCCTGGTTATCTGCTGCTGAGGCCTGGTTATCTGCTGCTGAGGGCTGGTTATCTGCTGCTGAGGCCTGGTTATCTGGTCCTGAGGCCTGGTTATCTGCTGCTGAGGCCTGTTTATCTGGTGCTGAGGCCTGGTTATCTACTGCTGAGGCCTGGTTATCTGCTGCTGAGGCCTGGTTATCTGCTGCTGAGGCCTGGTTATCTGGTGCTGAGGCCTGGTTATCTGCTGCTGAGGCCTGGTTATCTGCTGCTGAGGCCTGGTTATCTGCTGCTGAGGCCTGGTTATCTGCTGCTGAGGCCTGGTTATCTGCTGCTGAGGCCTGGTTATCTGGTGCTGAGGCCTGGTTATCTGCTGCTGAGGCCTGGTTATCTGCTGCTGAGGCCTGGGTATCTGGTGCTGAGGCCTGGTTATCTGCTGCTGAGGCCTGGTTATCTGCTGCTGAGGCCTGGTTATCTGCTGCTGAGGTCTGGTTATCTGCTGCTGAGGCCTGGTTATCTGCTGCTGATCCCTGGTTATCTGCTGCTGAGGCCTGGTTATCTGCTCCTGAGGCCTGGTTATCTGCTGCTGAGGCTGAGGCCTGGTTATCTGCTGCTGAGGCCTGGTTATCTGCTGCTGGCCTGGTTATCTGGTGCTGAGGCCTGGTTATCTGCTGCTGAGGCCTGGTTATCTGGTACTGAGGCCTGGTTATCTGCTGCTGAGGCCTGGTTATCTGCTGCTGAGGCCTGGTTATCTGCTGCTGAGGCTGAGGCCTGGTTATCTGCTGCTGAGGCCTGGTTATCTGCTGCTGAGGCCTGGTTATCTGGTGCTGAGGCCTGGTTATCTGCTGCTGAGGCCTGGTTATCTGGTGCTGAGGCCTGGTTATCTGGTGCTGAGGCCTGGTTATCTGCTGCTGAGGCCTGGTTATCTGGTGCTGAGGCCTGGTTATCTGCTGCTGAGGCCTGGTTATCTGCTGCTGAGGCCTGGTTATCTGGTGCTGAGGCCTGGTTATCTGGTGCTGAGGCCTGGTTATCTGCTGCTGAGGCCTGGTTATCTGCTGCTGAGGCCTGGTTATCTGGTGCTGAGGCCTGGTTATCTGCTGGTGAGGCCTGGTTATCTGCTGCTGAGGCCTGGTTATCTGCTGCTGAGGCCTGGTTATCTGATGCTGAGGCCTGGTTATCTGCTGCTGAGGTCTGGTTATCTGCTGCTGAGGCCTGGTTATCTGCTGCTGAGGCCTGGTTATCTGCTGCTGAGGCCTGGTTATCTGCTGCTGAGGCCTGGTTATCTGCTGCTGAGGCCTGGTTATCTGGTGCTGAGGCCTGGTTATCTGCTGCTGAGGCCTGGTTATCTGGTACTGAGGCCTGGTTATCTGCTGCTGAGGCCTGGTTATCTGCTGCTGAGGCCTGGTTATCTGCTGCTGAGGCCTGGTTATCTGCTGCTGAGGCCTGGTTATCTGCTGCTGAGGCCTGGTTACCTGGTGCTGAGGCCTGGTTATCTGCTGCTGAGGCCTGGTTATCTATCTGCTGCTGAGGCCTGGTTATCTGCTGCTGAGGCCTGGTTATCTGGTGCTGAGGCCTGGTTATCTGCTGCTGAGGCCTGGTTATCTCCTGCTATGGCCTAGTTATCTGCTGCTGAGGCCTGGGTATCTGCTGCTGAGGCCTGGTTATCTGGTGCTGAGGCCTGGTTATCTGCTGCTGAGGCCTGGTTATCTGCTGCTGAGGCCTGGTTATCTGCTGCTGAGGCCTGGTTATCTGCTGCTGATCCCTGGTTATCTGGTGCTGAGGCCTGGTTATCTGCTGCTAAGGCCTGGTTATCTGCTGCTGAGGCCTGCTTATCTGGTGCTGAGGCCTGGTTATCTGCTGCTGAGGCCTGGTTATCTGCTGCTGAGGCCTGGTTATCTGCTGCTGAGGCCTGGTTATCTGCTGCTATGGCCTGGTTATCTGCTGCTGAGGCCTGGTTATCTGCTGCTGAGGCCGGGATATCTGCTGCTGAGGCCTGGTTATCTGGTGCTGAGGCCTGGTTATCTGCTGCTGAGGCCTGTTTATCTGGTGCTGAGGCCTGGTTATCTGCTGCTGAGGCCTGGTTATCTGCTGCTGAGGCCTGGTTATCTGCTGCTGAGGCCTGGTTATCTGGTGCTGAGGCCTGGTTATCTGCTGCTGAGGCCTGGTTATCTGCTGCTGAGGCCTAGTTATCTGCTGCTGAGGCCTGGTTATCTGCTGCTGAGGCCTGGTTATCTGCTGCTGAGGCCTGGTTATCTGGTGCTGAGGCCTGGTTATCTGCTGCTGAGGCCTGGTTATCTGCTGCTGAGGCCTGGTTATCTGGTGCTGAGGCCTGGTTATCTGCTGCTGAGGCCTGGTTATCTGCTGCTGAGGCCTGGTTATCTGCTGCTGAGGTCTGGTTATCTGCTGCTGAGGCCTGGTTATCTGCTGCTGATCCCTGGTTATTTGCTGCTGAGGCCTGGTTATCTGCTCCTGAGGCCTGGTTATCTGCTGCTGAGGCTGAGGCCTGGTTATCTGCTGCTGAGGCCTGGTTATCTGCTGCTGAGGCCTGGTTATCTGCTGCTATGGCCTGGTTATCTGCTGCTGAGGCCTGGTTATCTGCTGCTGAGGCCGGGATATCTGCTGCTGAGGCCTGGTTATCTGCTGCTGAGGCCTGGTTATCTGCTGCTATGGCCTGGTTATCTGCTGCTGAGGCCTGGTTATCTGCTGCTGAGGCCGGGATATCTGCTGCTGAGGCCTGGTTATCTGGTGCTGAGGCCTGGTTATCTGCTGCTGAGGCCTGGTTATCTGCTGCTGAGGCCTGGTTATCTGCTGCTGAGGCCTGGTTATCTGCTGCTGAGGCCTGGTTATCTGGTGCTGAGGCCTGGTTATCTGCTGCTGAGGCCTGGTTATCTGCTGCTGAGGCCTGGTTATCTGCTGCTGAGGCCTGGTTATCTGCTGCTGATCCCTGGTTATCTGCTGCTGAGGCCTGGTTATCTGCTCCTGAGGCCTGGTTATCTGCTGCTGAGGCTGAGGCCTGGTTATCTGCTGCTGAGGCCTGGTTATCTGGTGCTGAGGCCTGGTTATCTGCTGCTGAGGCCTGGTTATCTGCTGCTGAGGGCTGGTTATCTGCTGCTGAGGTCTGGTTATCTGGTCCTGAGGCCTGGTTATCTGCTGCTGAGGCCTGTTTATCTGGTGCTGAGGCCTGGTTATCTGCTGCTGAGGCCTGGTTATCTGCTGCTGAGGCCTGGTTATCTGCTGCTGAGGCCTGGTTATCTGGTGCTGAGGCCTGGTTATCTGCTGCTGAGGCCTGGTTATCTGCTGCTGAGGCCTGGTTATCTGCTGCTGAGGCCTGGTTATCTGCTGCTGAGGTCTGGTTATCTGCTGCTGAGGCCTGGTTATCTGCTGCTGATCCCTGGTTATCTGCTGCTGAGGCCTGGTTATCTGCTCCTGAGGCCTGGTTATCTGCTGCTGAGGCTGAGGCCTGGTTATCTGCTGCTGAGGCCTGGTTATCTGCTGCTGAGGCCTGGTTATCTGGTGCTGAGGCCTGGTTATCTGCTGCTGAGGCCTGGTTATCTGGTACTGAGGCCTGGTTATCTGCTGCTGAGGCCTGGTTATCTGCTGCTGAGGCCTGGTTATCTGGTGCTGAGGCCTGGTTATCTGGTGCTGAGGCCTGGTTATCTGCTGCTGAGGCCTGGTTATCTGGTGCTGAGGCCTGGTTATCTGCTGCTGAGGCCTGGTTATCTGGTGCTGAGGCCTGGTTATCTGGTGCTGAGGCCTGGTTATCTGCTGCTGAGGCCTGGTTATCTGGTGCTGAGGCCTGGTTATCTGCTGCTGAGGCCTGGTTATCTGCTGCTGAGGCCTGGTTATCTGGTGCTGAGGCCTGGTTATCTGCTGCTGAGGCCTGGTTATCTGGTACTGAGGCCTGGTTATCTGCTGCTGAGGCCTGGTTATCTGCTGCTGAGGCCTGGTTATCTGCTGCTGAGGCCTGGTTATCTGCTGCTGAGGCCTGGTTATCTGCTGCTGAGGCCTGGTTACCTGGTGCTGAGGCCTGGTTATCTGCTGCTGATGCCTGGTTATCTATCTGCTGCTGAGGCCTGGTTATCTGCTGCTGAGGCCTGGTTATCTGGTGCTGAGGCCTGGTTATCTGCTGCTGAGGCCTGGTTATCTCCTGCTATGGCCTGGTTATCTGCTGCTGAGGCCTGGGTATCTGCTGCTGAGGCCTGGTTATCTGGTGCTGAGGCCTGGTTATCTGCTGCTGAGGCCTGGTTATCTGGTGCTGAGGCCTGGTTATCTGCTGCTGAGGCCTGGTTATCTGCTGCTGAGGCCTGGTTATCTGGTGCTGAGGCTGAGGCCTGGTTATCTGCTGCTGAGGCCTGGTTATCTGCTGCTGAGGCCTGGTTATCTGCTGCTGAGGCCTGGTTATCTAGTGCTGAGGCCTGGTTATCTGCTGCTGAGGCCTGGTTATCTGCTGCTGAGGCCTGGTTATCTGCTGCTGAGGCCTGGTTATCTGGTGCTGAGGCCTGGTTATCTGCTTCTGAGGCCTGGTTATCTGCTGCTGAGGCCTGGTTATCTGGTGCTGAGGCCTGGTTATCTGCTGCTGAGGCCTGGTTATCTGCTGCTGATCCCTGGTTATCTGCTGCTGAGGCCTGGTTATCTGCTCCTGAGGCCTGGTTATCTGCTGCTGAGGCTGAGGCCTGGTTATCTGCTGCTGAGGCCTGGTTATCTGCTGCTGAGGCCTGGTTATCTGGTGCTGAGGCCTGGTTATCTGCTGCTGAGGCCTGGTTATCTGGTACTGAGGTCTGGTTATCTGCTGCTGAGGCCTGGTTATCTGCTGCTGAGGTCTGGTTATCTGCTGCTGAGGCTGAGGCCTGGTTATCTGCTGCTGAGGCCTGGTTATCTGCTGCTGAGGCCTGGTTATCTGGTGCTGAGGCCTGGTTATCTGGTGCTGAGGCCTGGTTATCTGCTGCTGAGGCCTGGTTATCTGCTGCTGAGGCCTGGTTATCTGGTGCTGAGGCCTGGTTATCTGCTGTTGAGGCCTGGTTATCTGCTGCTGAGGCTGAGGCCTGGTTATCTGCTGCTGAGGCCTGGTTATCTGGTACTGAGGCCTGGTTATCTGCTGCTGAGGCCTGGTTATCTGCTGCTGAGGTCTGGTTATCTGCTGCTGAGGCTGAGGCCTGGTTATCTGCTGCTGAGGCCTGGTTATCTGGTGCTGAGGCCTGGTTATCTGGTGCTGAGGCCTGGTTATCTGGTGCTGAGGCCTGGTTATCTGCTGCTGAGGCCTGGTTATCTGGTGCTGAGGCCTGGTTATCTGCTGCTGAGGCCTGGTTATCTGGTGCTGAGGCCTGGTTATCTGGTGCTGAGGCCTGGTTATCTGCTGCTGAGGCCTGGTTATCTGGTGCTGAGGCCTGGTTATCTGCTGCTGAGGCCTGGTTATCTGCTGCTGAGGCCTGGTTATCTGGTGCTGAGGCCTGGTTATCTGCTGCTGAGGCCTGGTTATCTGTGCTGAGGCCTGGTTATCTGGTGCTGAGGCCTGGTTATCTGCTGCTGAGGCCTGGTTATCTGCTGCTAAGGCCTGGTTATCTGCTGCTGAGGCCTGGTTATCTGGTGCTGAGGCCTGGTTATCTGGTGCTGAGGCCTGGTTATCTGCTGCTGAGGCCTGGTTATCTGCTGCTGAGGCCTGGTTATCTGCTGCTGAGGCCTGGTTATCTGCTGCTGAGGCCTGGTTATCTGCTGCTGATCCCTGGTTATCTGGTGCTGAGGCCTGGTTATCTGCTGCTGAGGCCTGGTTATCTGCTGCTGAAGCTGAGGCCTGGTTATCTGCTGCTGAGGCTGAGGCCTGGTTATCTGCTGCTGAGGCTGAGGCCTGGTTATCTGCTGCTGAGGCCTGGTTATCTGCTGCTGAGGCCTGGTTATCTGCTGCTGAGGCCTGGTTATCTTCTGCTGAGGCCTGGTTATCTGCTGCTGAGGCCTGGTTATCTGGTGCTGAGGCCTGGTTATCTGGTGCTGAGGCCTGGTTATCTGCTGCTAAGGCCTGGTTATCTGCTGCTGAGGCCTGGTTATCTGGTGCTGAGGCCTGGTTATCTGCTGCTGAGGCCTGGTTATCTGCTGCTGAGGCCTGGTTATCTGCTGCTGAGGCCTGGTTATTTGGTGCTGAGGCCTGGTTATCTGCTGCTGAGGGCTGGTTATCTGCTGCTGAGGCCTGGTTATCTGGTGCTGAGGCCTGGTTATCTGCTGCTGAGGCCTGTTTATCTGGTGCTGAGGCCTGGTTATCTGCTGCTGAGGCCTGGTTATCTGCTGCTGAGGCCTGGTTATCTGCTGCTGAGGCCTGGTTATCTGCTGCTGAGGCCTGGTTATCTGGTGCTGAGGCCTGGTTATCTGCTGCTGAGGCCTGGTTATCTGCTGCTGAGGCCTGGTTATCTGCTGCTGAGGCCTGGTTATCTGCTGCTGAGGCCTGGTTATCTGCTGCTATGGCCTGGTTATCTGCTGCTGAGGCCTGGTTATCTGCTGCTGAGGCCTGGTTATCTGCTGCTGAGGCCTGGTTATCTGGTGCTGAGGCCTGGTTATCTGCTGCTGAGGCCTGGTTATCTGCTGCTGAGGCCTGGTCATCTGGTGCTGAGGCCTGGTTATCTGCTGCTGAGGCCTGGTTATCTGCTGCTGAGGCCTGGTTATCTGGTGCTGAGGCCTGGTTATCTGCTGCTGAGGCCTGGTTATCTGCTGCTGAGGCCTGGTTATCTGCTGCTGAGGCCTGGTTATCTGCTGCTGAGGCCTGGTTATCTGCTGCTGAGGCCTGGTTATCTGCTGCTGAGGTCTGGTTATCTGCTGCTGAGGCCTGGTTATCTGCTGCTGATCCCTGGTTATCTGCTGCTGAGGCCTGGTTATCTGCTCCTGAGGCCTGGTTATCTGCTGCTGAGGCTGAGGCCTGGTTATCTGCTGCTGAGGCCTTGTTATCTGCTGCTGAGGCCTGGTTATCTGCTGCTATGGCCTGGTTATCTGCTGCTGAGGCCTGGTTATCTGCTGCTGAGGCCGGGATATCTGCTGCTGAGGCCTGGTTATCTGGTGCTGAGGCCTGGTTATCTGCTGCTGAGGCCTGGTTATCTGCTGCTGAGGCCTGGTTATCTGGTGCTGAGGCCTGGTTATCTGCTTCTGAGGCCTGGTTATCTGCTGCTGAGGCCTGGTTATCTGGTGCTGAGGCCTGGTTATCTGCTGCTGAGGCCTGGTTATCTGCTGCTGAGGCCTGGTTATCTGCTGCTGAGGCCTGGTTATCTGCTGCTGATCCCTGGTTATCTGCTGCTGAGGCCTGGTTATCTGCTCCTGAGGCCTGGTTATCTGCTGCTGAGGCTGAGGCCTGGTTATCTGCTGCTGAGGCCTGGTTATCTGCTGCTGAGGCCTGGTTATCTGGTGCTGAGGCCTGGTTATCTGCTGCTGAGGCCTGGTTATCTGCTGCTGAGGGCTGGTTATCTGCTGCTGAGGCCTGGTTATCTGGTCCTGAGGCCTGGTTATCTGCTGCTGAGGCCTGTTTATCTGGTGCTGAGGCCTGGTTATCTACTGCTGAGGCCTGGTTATCTGCTGCTGAGGCCTGGTTATCTGCTGCTGAGGCCTGGTTATCTGGTGCTGAGGCCTGGTTATCTGCTGCTGAGGCCTGGTTATCTGCTGCTGAGGCCTGGTTATCTGCTGCTGAGGCCTGGTTATCTGCTGCTGAGGCCTGGTTATCTGCTGCTGAGGCCTGGTTATCTGGTGCTGAGGCCTGGTTATCTGCTGCTGAGGCCTGGTTATCTGCTGCTGAGGCCTGGGTATCTGGTGCTGAGGCCTGGTTATCTGCTGCTGAGGCCTGGTTATCTGCTGCTGAGGCCTGGTTATCTGCTGCTGAGGTCTGGTTATCTGCTGCTGAGGCCTGGTTATCTGCTGCTGATCCCTGGTTATCTGCTGCTGAGGCCTGGTTATCTGCTCCTGAGGCCTGGTTATCTGCTGCTGAGGCTGAGGCCTGGTTATCTGCTGCTGAGGCCTGGTTATCTGCTGCTGGCCTGGTTATCTGGTGCTGAGGCCTGGTTATCTGCTGCTGAGGCCTGGTTATCTGGTACTGAGGCCTGGTTATCTGCTGCTGAGGCCTGGTTATCTGCTGCTGAGGCCTGGTTATCTGCTGCTGAGGCTGAGGCCTGGTTATCTGCTGCTGAGGCCTGGTTATCTGCTGCTGAGGCCTGGTTATCTGGTGCTGAGGCCTGGTTATCTGCTGCTGAGGCCTGGTTATCTGGTGCTGAGGCCTGGTTATCTGGTGCTGAGGCCTGGTTATCTGCTGCTGAGGCCTGGTTATCTGGTGCTGAGGCCTGGTTATCTGCTGCTGAGGCCTGGTTATCTGCTGCTGAGGCCTGGTTATCTGGTGCTGAGGCCTGGTTATCTGGTGCTGAGGCCTGGTTATCTGCTGCTGAGGCCTGGTTATCTGCTGCTGAGGCCTGGTTATCTGGTGCTGAGGCCTGGTTATCTGCTGGTGAGGCCTGGTTATCTGCTGCTGAGGCCTGGTTATCTGCTGCTGAGGCCTGGTTATCTGATGCTGAGGCCTGGTTATCTGCTGCTGAGGTCTGGTTATCTGCTGCTGAGGCCTGGTTATCTGCTGCTGAGGCCTGGTTATCTGCTGCTGAGGCCTGGTTATCTGCTGCTGAGGCCTGGTTATCTGCTGCTGAGGCCTGGTTATCTGGTGCTGAGGCCTGGTTATCTGCTGCTGAGGCCTGGTTATCTGGTACTGAGGCCTGGTTATCTGCTGCTGAGGCCTGGTTATCTGCTGCTGAGGCCTGGTTATCTGCTGCTGAGGCCTGGTTATCTGCTGCTGAGGCCTGGTTATCTGCTGCTGAGGCCTGGTTACCTGGTGCTGAGGCCTGGTTATCTGCTGCTGAGGCCTGGTTATCTATCTGCTGCTGAGGCCTGGTTATCTGCTGCTGAGGCCTGGTTATCTGGTGCTGAGGCCTGGTTATCTGCTGCTGAGGCCTGGTTATCTCCTGCTATGGCCTAGTTATCTGCTGCTGAGGCCTGGGTATCTGCTGCTGAGGCCTGGTTATCTGGTGCTGAGGCCTGGTTATCTGCTGCTGAGGCCTGGTTATCTGCTGCTGAGGCCTGGTTATCTGCTGCTGAGGCCTGGGTATCTGCTGCTGAGGCCTGGTTATCTGGTGCTGAGGCCTGGTTATCTGCTGCTGAGGCCTGGGTATCTGCTGCTGAGGCCTGGTTATCTGGTGCTGAGGCCTGGTTATCTGGTGCTGAGGCCTGGTTATCTGCTGCTGAGGCCTGGTTATCTGGTGCTGAGGCCTGGTTATCTGCTGCTGAGGCCTGGTTATCTGGTACTGAGGCCTGGTTATCTGCTGCTGAGGCCTGGTTATCTGGTGCTGAGGTCTGGTTATCTGCTGCTGAGGCTGAGGCCTGGTTATCTGCTGCTGAGGCCTGGTTATCTGCTGCTGAGGCCTGGTTATCTGGTGCTGAGGCCTGGTTATCTGGTGCTGAGGCCTGGTTATCTGCTGCTGAGGCCTGGTTATCTGCTGCTGAGGCCTGGTTATCTGGTGCTGAGGCCTGGTTATCTGCTGTTGAGGCCTGGTTATCTGCTGCTGAGGCTGAGGCCTGGTTATCTGCTGCTGAGGCCTGGTTATCTGGTACTGAGGCCTGGTTATCTGCTGCTGAGGCCTGGTTATCTGCTGCTGAGGTCTGGTTATCTGCTGCTGAGGCTGAGGCCTGGTTATCTGCTGCTGAGGCCTGGTTATCTGGTGCTGAGGCCTGGTTATCTGGTGCTGAGGCCTGGTTATCTGCTGCTGAGGCCTGGTTATCTGCTGCTGAGGCCTGGTTATCTGGTGCTGAGGCCTGGTTATCTGCTGTTGAGGCCTGGTTATCTGCTGCTGAGGCCTGGTTATCTGGTGCTGAGGCCTGGTTATCTGGTGCTGAGGCCTGGTTATCTGGTGCTGAGGCCTGGTTATCTGCTGCTGAGGCCTGGTTATCTGCTGCTGAGGCCTGGTTATCTGGTGCTGAGGCCTGGTTATCTGTGCTGAGGCCTGGTTATCTGGTGCTGAGGCCTGGTTATCTGCTGCTGAGGCCTGGTTATCTGCTGCTAAGGCCTGGTTATCTGCTGCTGAGGCCTGGTTATCTGGTGCTGAGGCCTGGTTATCTGGTGCTGAGGCCTGGTTATCTGCTGCTGAGGCCTGGTTATCTGCTGCTGAGGCCTGGTTATCTGCTGCTGAGGCCTGGTTATCTGCTGCTGATCCCTGGTTATCTGGTGCTGAGGCCTGGTTATCTGCTGCTGAGGCCTGGTTATCTGCTGCTGAGGCTGAGGCCTGGTTATCTGCTGCTGAGGCTGAGGCCTGGTTATCTGCTGCTGATGCTGAGGCCTGGTTATCTGCTGCTGAGGCCTGGTTATCTGCTGCTGAGGCCTGGTTATCTGCTGCTGAGGCCTGGTTATCTTCTGCTGAGGCCTGGTTATCTGCTGCTGAGGCCTGGTTATCTGCTGCTGAGGCCTGGTTATCTGGTGCTGAGGCCTGGTTATCTGCTGCTAAGGCCTGGTTATCTGCTGCTGAGGCCTGGTTATCTGGTGCTGAGGCCTGGTTATCTGCTGCTGAGGCCTGGTTATCTGCTGCTGAGGCCTGGTTATCTGCTGCTGAGGCCTGGTTATCTGGTGCTGAGGCCTGGTTATCTGCTGCTGAGGCCTGGTTATCTGCTGCTGATGCCTGGTTATCTGGTGCTGAGGCCTGGTTATCTGCTGCTGAGGCCTGGTTATCTGGTACTGAGGCCTGGTTATCTGCAGCTGAGGCCTGGTTTTCTGCTGCTGAGGCCTGGTTATCTGCTGCTGAGGCTGAGGCCTGGTTATCTGCTGCTGAGGCCTGGTTATCTGCTGATGAGGCCTGGTTATCTGGTGCTGATGCCTGGTTATCTGCTGCTGAGGCCTGGTTATCTGCTGCTGAGGCCTGGTTATCTGGTGCTGAGGCCTGGTTATCTGCTGCTGAGGCCTGGTTATCTGCTGCTGATGCCTGGTTATCTGGTGCTGAGGCCTGGTTATCTGGTGCTGAGGCCTGGTTATCTGCTGCTGAGGCCTGGTTATCTGGTGCTGAGGCCTGGTTATCTGCTGCTGAGGCCTGGTTATCTGGTACTGAGGCCTGGTTATCTGCTGCTGAGGCCTGGTTATCTGGTGCTGAGGTCTGGTTATCTGCTGCTGAGGCTGAGGCCTGGTTATCTGCTGCTGAGGCCTGGTTATCTGCTGCTGAGGCCTGGTTATCTGGTGCTGAGGCCTGGTTATCTGGTGCTGAGGCCTGGTTATCTGCTGCTGAGGCCTGGTTATCTGCTGCTGAGGCCTGGTTATCTGGTGCTGAGGCCTGGTTATCTGCTGTTGAGGCCTGGTTATCTGCTGCTGAGGCTGAGGCCTGGTTATCTGCTGCTGAGGCCTGGTTATCTGGTACTGAGGCCTGGTTATCTGCTGCTGAGGCCTGGTTATCTGCTGCTGAGGTCTGGTTATCTGCTGCTGAGGCTGAGGCCTGGTTATCTGCTGCTGAGGCCTGGTTATCTGGTGCTGAGGCCTGGTTATCTGGTGCTGAGGCCTGGTTATCTGCTGCTGAGGCCTGGTTATCTGCTGCTGAGGCCTGGTTATCTGGTGCTGAGGCCTGGTTATCTGCTGTTGAGGCCTGGTTATCTGCTGCTGAGGCCTGGTTATCTGGTGCTGAGGCCTGGTTATCTGGTGCTGAGGCCTGGTTATCTGGTGCTGAGGCCTGGTTATCTGCTGCTGAGGCCTGGTTATCTGCTGCTGAGGCCTGGTTATCTGGTGCTGAGGCCTGGTTATCTGTGCTGAGGCCTGGTTATCTGGTGCTGAGGCCTGGTTATCTGCTGCTGAGGCCTGGTTATCTGCTGCTAAGGCCTGGTTATCTGCTGCTGATGCCTGGTTATCTGGTGCTGAGGCCTGGTTATCTGGTGCTGAGGCCTGGTTATCTGCTGCTGAGGCCTGGTTATCTGCTGCTGAGGCCTGGTTATCTGCTGCTGAGGCCTGGTTATCTGCTGCTGATCCCTGGTTATCTGGTGCTGAGGCCTGGTTATCTGCTGCTGAGGCCTGGTTATCTGCTGCTGAGGCTGAGGCCTGGTTATCTGCTGCTGAGGCTGAGGCCTGGTTATCTGCTGCTGATGCTGAGGCCTGGTTATCTGCTGCTGAGGCCTGGTTATCTGCTGCTGAGGCCTGGTTATCTGCTGCTGAGGCCTGGTTATCTTCTGCTGAGGCCTGGTTATCTGCTGCTGAGGCCTGGTTATCTGCTGCTGAGGCCTGGTTATCTGGTGCTGAGGCCTGGTTATCTGCTGCTAAGGCCTGGTTATCTGCTGCTGAGGCCTGGTTATCTGGTGCTGAGGCCTGGTTATCTGCTGCTGAGGCCTGGTTATCTGCTGCTGAGGCCTGGTTATCTGCTGCTGAGGCCTGGTTATCTGGTGCTGAGGCCTGGTTATCTGCTGCTGAGGCCTGGTTATCTGCTGCTGATGCCTGGTTATCTGGTGCTGAGGCCTGGTTATCTGCTGCTGAGGCCTGGTTATCTGGTACTGAGGCCTGGTTATCTGCAGCTGAGGCCTGGTTTTCTGCTGCTGAGGCCTGGTTATCTGCTGCTGAGGCTGAGGCCTGGTTATCTGCTGCTGAGGCCTGGTTATCTGCTGATGAGGCCTGGTTATCTGGTGCTGATGCCTGGTTATCTGCTGCTGAGGCCTGGTTATCTGGTGCTGAGGCCTGGTTATCTGGTGCTGAGGCCTGGTTATCTGCTGCTGAGGCCTGGTTATCTGGTGCTGAAGCCTGGTTATCTGGTACTGAGGCCTGGTTATCTGCTGCTGAGGCCTGGTTATCTGCTGCTGAGGTCTGGTTATCTGCTGCTGAGGCTGAGGCCTGGTTATCTGCTGCTGAGGCCTGGTTATCTGCTGCTGAGGCCTGGTTATCTGGTGCTGAGGCCTGGTTATCTGCTGCTGAGGCCTGGTTATCTGGTGCTGAGGCCTGGTTATCTGCTGCTAAGGCCTGGTTATCTGCTGCTGAGGCCTGGTTATCTGGTGCTGAGGCCTGGTTATCTGCTGCTGAGGCCTGGTTATCTGCTGCTGAGGCCTGGTTATCTGCTGCTGAGGCCTGGTTATCTGGTGCTGAGGCCTGGTTATCTGCTGCTGAGGCCTGGTTATCTGCTGCTGATGCCTGGTTATCTGGTGCTGAGGCCTGGTTATCTGCTGCTGAGGCCTGGTTATCTGGTACTGAGGCCTGGTTATCTGCAGCTGAGGCCTGGTTTTCTGCTGCTGAGGCCTGGTTATCTGCTGCTGAGGCTGAGGCCTGGTTATCTGCTGCTGAGGCCTGGTTATCTGCTGATGAGGCCTGGTTATCTGGTGCTGATGCCTGGTTATCTGCTGCTGAGGCCTGGTTATCTGGTGCTGAGGCCTGGTTATCTGGTGCTGAGGCCTGGTTATCTGCTGCTGAGGCCTGGTTATCTGGTGCTGAGGCCTTGTTATCTGCTGCTGAGGCCTGGTTATCTGCTGATGAGGCCTGGTTATCTGGTGCTGAGGCCTGGTTATCTGCTGCTGAGGCCTGGTTATCTGCTGCTGAGGCCTGGTTATCTGCTGCTGAGGCCTGGTTATCTGCTGCCGAGGCCTGGTTATCTGGTGCTGAGGCCTGGTTATCTGCTGCTGAGGCCTGGTTATCTGGTGCTGAGGCCTGGTTATCTGCTGCTGAGGCCTGGTTATCTGGTGCTGAGGCCTGGTTATCTGCTGCTGAGGCCTGGTTATCTGCTGCTGAGGCCTGGTTATCTGCTGCTGAGGCCTGGTTATCTGCTGCTGAGGCCTGGTTATCTGGTGCTGAGGCCTGGTTATCTGGTGCTGAGGCCTGGTTATCTGCTGCTGAGGCCTGGTTATCTGCTGCTGAGGCCTGGTTATCTGGTACTGAGGCCTGGTTATCTGCTGCTGAGGCCTGGTTATCTGCTGCTGAGGCCTGGTTATCTGCTGCTGAGGCTGAGGCCTGGTTATCTGCTGCTGAGGCCTGGTTATCTGCTGCTGAGGCCTGGTTATCTGGTGCTGAGGCCTGGTTATCTGCTGCTGAGGCCTGGTTATCTGCTGCTGAGGCCTGGTTATCTGGTGCTGAGGCCTGGTTATCTGCTGCTGAGGCCTGGTTATCTGGTGCTGAGGCCTGGTTATCTGCTGCTGAGGCCTGGTTATCTGGTGCTGAGGCCTGGTTATCTGCTGCTGAGGCCTGGTTATCTGCTGCTGAGGCCTGGTTATCTGGTGCTGAGGCCTGGTTATCTGGTGCTGAGGCCTGGTTATCTGGTGCTGAGGCCTGGTTATCTGCTGCTGAGGCCTGGTTATCTGCTGCTGAGGCCTGGTTATCTGCTGCTGAGGCTGAGGCCTGGTTATCTGCTGCTGAGGCCTGGTTATCTGCTGCTGAGGCCTGGTTATCTGGTGCTGAGGCCTGGTTATCTGGTTTCAAGTTTCAAGTTTCTTTAATAGTTGTCATACAGAAGTACAGAATACTTTCATACAAAATGCTTCTTACTGTTACGCTCCAGAGACTGTGCTAGACAAGATAGTATCAAATAACATAGTATAGCATGTAATTTAGAAGAAGAAATTGAGGTCACAGTGTTCGGTATAGACATATGTACAATGTTCTGAGTTACCATATAATATACAATACTATGCAGTGTACTAATGTACAGTACTATATAGTGCAAAGCAGAAATGGGATGAGGTACAATTTAGGTACAATTTACAGTAAGGTGTACGAGTTGTAGTGCAATCCTTCATCAATAAATAAATATCTGCTGCTGAGGCCTGGTTATCTGCTGCTGAGGCCTGGTTATCTGCTGCTGAGGCCTGGTTATCTGCTGCTGAGGCCTGGTTATCTGGTGCTGAGGCCTGGTTATCTGCTGCTGAGGCCTGGTTATCTGGTGCTGAGGCCTGGTTATCTGGTGCTGAGGCCTGGTTATCTGCTGCTGATGCCTGGTTATCTGCTGCTGAGGCCTGGTTATCTGCTGCTGAGGCCTGGTTATCTGCTGCTGAGGCCTGGTTATCTGGTGCTGAGGCCTGGTTATCTGGTGCTGAGGCCTGGTTATCTGCTGCTGAGGCCTGGTTATCTGCTGCTGAGGCCTGGTTATCTGGTACTGAGGCCTGGTTATCTGCTGCTGAGACCTGGTTATCTGCTGCTGAGGCCTGGTTATCTGCTGCTGAGGCCTGGTTATCTGCTGCTGAGGCCTGGTTATCTGGTGCTGAGGCCTGGTTATCTGCTGCTGAGGCCTGGTTATCTGCTGCTGAGGCCTGGTTATCTGGTGCTGAGGCCTGGTTATCTGCTGCTGAGGCCTGGTTATCTGGTGCTGAGGCCTGGTTATCTGGTGCTGAGGCCTGGTTATCTGGTGCTGAGGCCTGGTTATCTGGTGCTGAGGCCTGGTTATCTGCTGCTGAGGCCTGGTTATCTGCTGCTGAGGCCTGGTTATCTGCTGCTGATGCTGAGGCCTGGTTATCTGCTGCTGAGGCCTGGTTATCTGCTGCTGAGGCCTGGTTATCTGGTGCTGAGGCCTGGTTATCTGCTGCTGAGGCCTGGTTATCTGCTGCTGAGGCCTGGTTATCTGCTGCTGAGGCCTGGTTATCTGGTGCTGAGGCCTGGTTATCTGCTGCTGAGGCCTGGTTATCTGCTGCTGAGGCTGAGGCCTGGTTATCTGCTGCTGAGGCCTGGTTATCTGCTGCTGAGGCCTGGTTATCTGGTTTCAAGTTTCAAGTTTCTTTAATAGTTGTCATACAGAAGTACAGAATACTTTCATACAAAATGCTTCTTACTGTTACGCTCCAGAGACTGTGCTAGACAAGATAGTATCAAATAACATAGTATAGCATGTAATTTAGAAGAAGAAAATGAGGTCACAGTGTTCGGTATAGACATATGTACAATGTTTTGAGTTACCATATAATATACAATACTATGCAGTGTACTAATGTACAGTACTATATAGTGCAAAGCAGAAATGGGATGAGGTACAATTTAGGTACAATTTACAGTAAGGTGTACGAGTTGTAGTGCAATCCTTCATCAATAAATAAATATCTGCTGCTGAGGCCTGGTTATCTGCTGCTGAGGCTGAGGCCTGGTTATCTGCTGCTGAGGCTGAGGCCTGGTTATCTGCTGCTGAGGCCTGGTTATCTGCTGCTGAGGCCTGGTTATCTGCTGCTGAGGCCTGGTTATCTTCTGCTGAGGCCTGGTTATCTGCTGCTGAGGCCTGGTTATCTGCTGCTGAGGCCTGGTTATCTGGTGCTGAGGCCTGGTTATCTGCTGCTAAGGCCTGGTTATCTGCTGCTGAGGCCTGGTTATCTGGTGCTGAGGCCTGGTTATCTGCTGCTGAGGCCTGGTTATCTGCTGCTGAGGCCTGGTTATCTGCTGCTGAGGCCTGGTTATCTGGTGCTGAGGCCTGGTTATCTGCTGCTGAGGCCTGGTTATCTGCTGCTGATGCCTGGTTATCTGGTGCTGAGGCCTGGTTATCTGCTGCTGAGGCCTGGTTATCTGGTACTGAGGCCTGGTTATCTGCAGCTGAGGCCTGGTTTTCTGCTGCTGAGGCCTGGTTATCTGCTGCTGAGGCCTGGTTATCTGCTGCTGAGGCCTGTTTATCTGGTGCTGAGGCCTGGTTATCTACTGCTGAGGCCTGGTTATCTGCTGCTGAGGCCTGGTTATCTGCTGCTGAGGCCTGGTTATCTGGTGCTGAGGCCTGGTTATCTGCTGCTGAGGCCTGGTTATCTGCTGCTGAGGCCTGGTTATCTGCTGCTGAGGCCTGGTTATCTGGTGCTGAGGCCTGGTTATCTGCTGCTGAGGCCTGGTTATCTGCTGCTGAGGCCTGGGTATCTGGTGCTGAGGCCTGGTTATCTGCTGCTGAGGCCTGGTTATCTGCTGCTGAGGCCTGGTTATCTGCTGCTGAGGTCTGGTTATCTGCTGCTGAGGCCTGGTTATCTGCTGCTGATCCCTGGTTATCTGCTGCTGAGGCCTGGTTATCTGCTCCTGAGGCCTGGTTATCTGCTGCTGAGGCTGAGGCATGGTTATCTGCTGCTGAGGCCTGGTTATCTGCTGCTGAGGCCTGGTTATCTGGTGCTGAGGCCTGGTTATCTGCTGCTGAGGCCTGGTTATCTGGTACTGAGGCCTGGTTATCTGCTGCTGAGGCCTGGTTATCTGCTGCTGAGGCCTGGTTATCTGCTGCTGAGGCTGAGGCCTGGTTATCTGCTGCTGAGGCCTGGTTATCTGCTGCTGAGGCCTGGTTATCTGGTGCTGAGGCCTGGTTATCTGCTGCTGAGGCCTGGTTATCTGGTGCTGAGGCCTGGTTATCTGGTGCTGAGGCCTGGTTATCTGCTGCTGAGGCCTGGTTATCTGGTGCTGAGGCCTGGTTATCTGCTGCTGAGGCCTGGTTATCTGCTGCTGAGGCCTGGTTATCTGGTGCTGAGGCCTGGTTATCTGGTGCTGAGGCCTGGTTATCTGCTGCTGAGGCCTGGTTATCTGCTGCTGAGGCCTGGTTATCTGGTGCTGAGGCCTGGTTATCTGCTGGTGAGGCCTGGTTATCTGCTGCTGAGGCCTGGTTATCTGCTGCTGAGGCCTGGTTATCTGATGCTGAGGCCTGGTTATCTGCTGCTGAGGTCTGGTTATCTGCTGCTGAGGCCTGGTTATCTGCTGCTGAGGCCTGGTTATCTGCTGCTGAGGCCTGGTTATCTGCTGCTGAGGCCTGGTTATCTGCTGCTGAGGCCTGGTTATCTGGTGCTGAGGCCTGGTTATCTGCTGCTGAGGCCTGGTTATCTGGTACTGATGCCTGGTTATCTGCTGCTGAGGCCTGGTTATCTGCTGCTGAGGCCTGGTTATCTGCTGCTGAGGCCTGGTTATCTGCTGCTGAGGCCTGGTTATCTGCTGCTGAGGCCTGGTTACCTGGTGCTGAGGCCTGGTTATCTGCTGCTGAGGCCTGGTTATCTATCTGCTGCTGAGGCCTGGTTATCTGCTGCTGAGGCCTGGTTATCTGGTGCTGAGGCCTGGTTATCTGCTGCTGAGGCCTGGTTATCTCCTGCTATGGCCTAGTTATCTGCTGCTGAGGCCTGGGTATCTGCTGCTGAGGCCTGGTTATCTGGTGCTGAGGCCTGGTTATCTGCTGCTGAGGCCTGGTTATCTGCTGCTGAGGCCTGGTTATCTGCTGCTGAGGCCTGGGTATCTGCTGCTGAGGCCTGGTTATCTGGTGCTGAGGCCTGGTTATCTGGTGCTGAGGCCTGGTTATCTGCTGCTGAGGCCTGGTTATCTGGTGCTGAGGCCTGGTTATCTGCTGCTGAGGCCTGGTTATCTGGTACTGAGGCCTGGTTATCTGCTGCTGAGGCCTGGTTATCTGGTGCTGAGGTCTGGTTATCTGCTGCTGAGGCTGAGGCCTGGTTATCTGCTGCTGAGGCCTGGTTATCTGCTGCTGAGGCCTGGTTATCTGGTGCTGAGGCCTGGTTATCTGGTGCTGAGGCCTGGTTATCTGCTGCTGAGGCCTGGTTATCTGCTGCTGAGGCCTGGTTATCTGGTGCTGAGGCCTGGTTATCTGCTGTTGAGGCCTGGTTATCTGCTGCTGAGGCTGAGGCCTGGTTATCTGCTGCTGAGGCCTGGTTATCTGCTGCTGAGGCCTGGTTATCTGGTGCTGAGGCCTGGTTATCTGCTGGTGAGGCCTGGTTATCTGCTGCTGAGGCCTGGTTATCTGCTGCTGAGGCCTGGTTATCTGATGCTGAGGCCTGGTTATCTGCTGCTGAGGTCTGGTTATCTGCTGCTGAGGCCTGGTTATCTGCTGCTGAGGCCTGGTTATCTGCTGCTGAGGCCTGGTTATCTGCTGCTGAGGCCTGGTTATCTGCTGCTGAGGCCTGGTTATCTGGTGCTGAGGCCTGGTTATCTGCTGCTGAGGCCTGGTTATCTGGTACTGAGGCCTGGTTATCTGCTGCTGAGGCCTGGTTATCTGCTGCTGAGGCCTGGTTATCTGCTGCTGAGGCCTGGTTATCTGCTGCTGAGGCCTGGTTATCTGCTGCTGAGGCCTGGTTACCTGGTGCTGAGGCCTGGTTATCTGCTGCTGAGGCCTGGTTATCTATCTGCTGCTGAGGCCTGGTTATCTGCTGCTGAGGCCTGGTTATCTGGTGCTGAGGCCTGGTTATCTGCTGCTGAGGCCTGGTTATCTCCTGCTATGGCCTAGTTATCTGCTGCTGAGGCCTGGGTATCTGCTGCTGAGGCCTGGTTATCTGGTGCTGAGGCCTGGTTATCTGCTGCTGAGGCCTGGTTATCTGCTGCTGAGGCCTGGTTATCTGCTGCTGAGGCCTGGGTATCTGCTGCTGAGGCCTGGTTATCTGGTGCTGAGGCCTGGTTATCTGGTGCTGAGGCCTGGTTATCTGCTGCTGAGGCCTGGTTATCTGGTGCTGAGGCCTGGTTATCTGCTGCTGAGGCCTGGTTATCTGGTACTGAGGCCTGGTTATCTGCTGCTGAGGCCTGGTTATCTGGTGCTGAGGTCTGGTTATCTGCTGCTGAGGCTGAGGCCTGGTTATCTGCTGCTGAGGCCTGGTTATCTGCTGCTGAGGCCTGGTTATCTGGTGCTGAGGCCTGGTTATCTGGTGCTGAGGCCTGGTTATCTGCTGCTGAGGCCTGGTTATCTGCTGCTGAGGCCTGGTTATCTGGTGCTGAGGCCTGGTTATCTGCTGTTGAGGCCTGGTTATCTGCTGCTGAGGCTGAGGCCTGGTTATCTGCTGCTGAGGCCTGGTTATCTGGTACTGAGGCCTGGTTATCTGCTGCTGAGGCCTGGTTATCTGCTGCTGAGGTCTGGTTATCTGCTGCTGAGGCTGAGGCCTGGTTATCTGCTGCTGAGGCCTGGTTATCTGGTGCTGAGGCCTGGTTATCTGGTGCTGAGGACTGGTTATCTGCTGCTGAGGCCTGGTTATCTGCTGCTGAGGCCTGGTTATCTGGTGCTGAGGCCTGGTTATCTGCTGTTGAGGCCTGGTTATCTGCTGCTGAGGCCTGGTTATCTGGTGCTGAGGCCTGGTTATCTGGTGCTGAGGCCTGGTTATCTGGTGCTGAGGCCTGGTTATCTGCTGCTGAGGCCTGGTTATCTGCTGCTGAGGCCTGGTTATCTGGTGCTGAGGCCTGGTTATCTGTGCTGAGGCCTGGTTATCTGGTGCTGAGGCCTGGTTATCTGCTGCTGAGGCCTGGTTATCTGCTGCTAAGGCCTGGTTATCTGCTGCTGAGGCCTGGTTATCTGGTGCTGAGGCCTGGTTATCTGGTGCTGAGGCCTGGTTATCTGCTGCTGAGGCCTGGTTATCTGCTGCTGAGGCCTGGTTATCTGCTGCTGAGGCCTGGTTATCTGCTGCTGATCCCTGGTTATCTGGTGCTGAGGCCTGGTTATCTGCTGCTGAGGCCTGGTTATCTGCTGCTGAGGCTGAGGCCTGGTTATCTGCTGCTGAGGCTGAGGCCTGGTTATCTGCTGCTGATGCTGAGGCCTGGTTATCTGCTGCTGAGGCCTGGTTATCTGCTGCTGAGGCCTGGTTATCTGCTGCTGAGGCCTGGTTATCTTCTGCTGAGGCCTGGTTATCTGCTGCTGAGGCCTGGTTATCTGCTGCTGAGGCCTGGTTATCTGGTGCTGAGGCCTGGTTATCTGCTGCTAAGGCCTGGTTATCTGCTGCTGAGGCCTGGTTATCTGGTGCTGAGGCCTGGTTATCTGCTGCTGAGGCCTGGTTATCTGCTGCTGAGGCCTGGTTATCTGCTGCTGAGGCCTGGTTATCTGGTGCTGAGGCCTGGTTATCTGCTGCTGAGGCCTGGTTATCTGCTGCTGATGCCTGGTTATCTGGTGCTGAGGCCTGGTTATCTGCTGCTGAGGCCTGGTTATCTGGTACTGAGGCCTGGTTATCTGCAGCTGAGGCCTGGTTTTCTGCTGCTGAGGCCTGGTTATCTGCTGCTGAGGCTGAGGCCTGGTTATCTGCTGATGAGGCCTGGTTATCTGGTGCTGATGCCTGGTTATCTGCTGCTGAGGCCTGGTTATCTGGTGCTGAGGCCTGGTTATCTGGTGCTGAGGCCTGGTTATCTGCTGCTGAGGCCTGGTTATCTGGTGCTGAAGCCTGGTTATCTGGTACTGAGGCCTGGTTATCTGCTGCTGAGGCCTGGTTATCTGCTGCTGAGGTCTGGTTATCTGCTGCTGAGGCTGAGGCCTGGTTATCTGCTGCTGAGGCCTGGTTATCTGCTGCTGAGGCCTGGTTATCTGGTGCTGAGGCCTGGTTATCTGCTGCTGAGGCCTGGTTATCTGGTGCTGAGGCCTGGTTATCTGCTGCTAAGGCCTGGTTATCTGCTGCTGAGGCCTGGTTATCTGGTGCTGAGGCCTGGTTATCTGCTGCTGAGGCCTGGTTATCTGCTGCTGAGGCCTGGTTATCTGCTGCTGAGGCCTGGTTATCTGGTGCTGAGGCCTGGTTATCTGCTGCTGAGGCCTGGTTATCTGCTGCTGATGCCTGGTTATCTGGTGCTGAGGCCTGGTTATCTGCTGCTGAGGCCTGGTTATCTGGTACTGAGGCCTGGTTATCTGCAGCTGAGGCCTGGTTTTCTGCTGCTGAGGCCTGGTTATCTGCTGCTGAGGCTGAGGCCTGGTTATCTGCTGCTGAGGCCTGGTTATCTGCTGATGAGGCCTGGTTATCTGGTGCTGATGCCTGGTTATCTGCTGCTGAGGCCTGGTTATCTGGTGCTGAGGCCTGGTTATCTGGTGCTGAGGCCTGGTTATCTGCTGCTGAGGCCTGGTTATCTGGTGCTGAGGCCTTGTTATCTGCTGCTGAGGCCTGGTTATCTGCTGATGAGGCCTGGTTATCTGGTGCTGAGGCCTGGTTATCTGCTGCTGAGGCCTGGTTATCTGCTGCTGAGGCCTGGTTATCTGCTGCTGAGGCCTGGTTATCTGCTGCCGAGGCCTGGTTATCTGGTGCTGAGGCCTGGTTATCTGCTGCTGAGGCCTGGTTATCTGGTGCTGAGGCCTGGTTATCTGCTGCTGAGGCCTGGTTATCTGGTGCTGAGGCCTGGTTATCTGCTGCTGAGGCCTGGTTATCTGCTGCTGAGGCCTGGTTATCTGCTGCTGAGGCCTGGTTATCTGGTGCTGAGGCCTGGTTATCTGGTGCTGAGGCCTGGTTATCTGCTGCTGAGGCCTGGTTATCTGCTGCTGAGGCCTGGTTATCTGGTACTGAGGCCTGGTTATCTGCTGCTGAGGCCTGGTTATCTGCTGCTGAGGCCTGGTTATCTGCTGCTGAGGCTGAGGCCTGGTTATCTGCTGCTGAGGCCTGGTTATCTGCTGCTGAGGCCTGGTTATCTGGTGCTGAGGCCTGGTTATCTGCTGCTGAGGCCTGGTTATCTGCTGCTGAGGCCTGGTTATCTGGTGCTGAGGCCTGGTTATCTGCTGCTGAGGCCTGGTTATCTGGTGCTGAGGCCTGGTTATCTGGTGCTGAGGCCTGGTTATTTGCTGCTGAGGCCTGGTTATCTGCTGCTGAGGCCTGGTTATCTGGTGCTGAGGCCTGGTTATCTGGTGCTGAGGCCTGGTTATCTGCTGCTGAGGCCTGGTTATCTGCTGCTGAGGCCTGGTTATCTGGTGCTGAGGCCTGGTTATCTGCTGCTGAGGCCTGGTTATCTGCTGCTGAGGCCTGGTTATCTGGTGCTGAGGCCTGGTTATCTGCTGCTGAGGCCTGGTTATCTGCTGCTGAGGCTGAGGCCTGGTTATCTGCTGCTGAGGCCTGGTTATCTGCTGCTGAGGCCTGGTTATCTGGTGCTGAGGCCTGGTTATCTGGTTTCAAGTTTCAAGTTTCTTTAATAGTTGTCATACAGAAGTACAGAATACTTTCATACAAAATGCTTCTTACTGTTACGCTCCAGAGACTGTGCTAGACAAGATAGTATCAAATAACATAGTATAGCATGTAATTTAGAAGAAGAAATTGAGGTCACAGTGTTCGGTATAGACATATGTACAATGTTCTGAGTTACCATATAATATACAATACTATGCAGTGTACTAATGTACAGTACTATATAGTGCAAAGCAGAAATGGGATGAGGTACAATTTAGGTACAATTTACAGTAAGGTGTACGAGTTGTAGTGCAATCCTTCATCAATAAATAAATATCTGCTGCTGAGGCCTGGTTATCTGCTGCTGAGGCCTGGTTATCTGCTGCTGAGGCCTGGTTATCTGCTGCTGAGGCCTGGTTATCTGGTGCTGAGGCCTGGTTATCTGCTGCTGAGGCCTGGTTATCTGGTGCTGAGGCCTGGTTATCTGGTGCTGAGGCCTGGTTATCTGCTGCTGATGCCTGGTTATCTGCTGCTGAGGCCTGGTTATCTGCTGCTGAGGCCTGGTTATCTGCTGCTGAGGCCTGGTTATCTGGTGCTGAGGCCTGGTTATCTGGTGCTGAGGCCTGGTTATCTGCTGCTGAGGCCTGGTTATCTGCTGCTGAGGCCTGGTTATCTGGTACTGAGGCCTGGTTATCTGCTGCTGAGACCTGGTTATCTGCTGCTGAGGCCTGGTTATCTGCTGCTGAGGCCTGGTTATCTGCTGCTGAGGCCTGGTTATCTGGTGCTGAGGCCTGGTTATCTGCTGCTGAGGCCTGGTTATCTGCTGCTGAGGCCTGGTTATCTGGTGCTGAGGCCTGGTTATCTGCTGCTGAGGCCTGGTTATCTGGTGCTGAGGCCTGGTTATCTGGTGCTGAGGCCTGGTTATCTGGTGCTGAGGCCTGGTTATCTGCTGCTGAGGCCTGGTTATCTGCTGCTGAGGCCTGGTTATCTGCTGCTGAGGCTGAGGCCTGGTTATCTGCTGCTGAGGCCTGGTTATCTGCTGCTGAGGCCTGGTTATCTGGTGCTGAGGCCTGGTTATCTGCTGCTGAGGCCTGGTTATCTGCTGCTGAGGCCTGGTTATCTGCTGCTGAGGCCTGGTTATCTGGTGCTGAGGCCTGGTTATCTGCTGCTGAGGCCTGGTTATCTGCTGCTGAGGCTGAGGCCTGGTTATCTGCTGCTGAGGCCTGGTTATCTGCTGCTGAGGCCTGGTTATCTGGTTTCAAGTTTCAAGTTTCTTTAATAGTTGTCATACAGAAGTACAGAATACTTTCATACAAAATGCTTCTTACTGTTACGCTCCAGAGACTGTGCTAGACAAGATAGTATCAAATAACATAGTATAGCATGTAATTTAGAAGAAGAAAATGAGGTCACAGTGTTCGGTATAGACATATGTACAATGTTTTGAGTTACCATATAATATACAATACTATGCAGTGTACTAATGTACAGTACTATATAGTGCAAAGCAGAAATGGGATGAGGTACAATTTAGGTACAATTTACAGTAAGGTGTACGAGTTGTAGTGCAATCCTTCATCAATAAATAAATATCTGCTGCTGAGGCCTGGTTATCTGCTGCTGAGGCTGAGGCCTGGTTATCTGCTGCTGAGGCTGAGGCCTGGTTATCTGCTGCTGAGGCCTGGTTATCTGCTGCTGAGGCCTGGTTATCTGCTGCTGAGGCCTGGTTATCTTCTGCTGAGGCCTGGTTATCTGCTGCTGAGGCCTGGTTATCTGCTGCTGAGGCCTGGTTATCTGGTGCTGAGGCCTGGTTATCTGCTGCTAAGGCCTGGTTATCTGCTGCTGAGGCCTGGTTATCTGGTGCTGAGGCCTGGTTATCTGCTGCTGAGGCCTGGTTATCTGCTGCTGAGGCCTGGTTATCTGCTGCTGAGGCCTGGTTATCTGGTGCTGAGGCCTGGTTATCTGCTGCTGAGGCCTGGTTATCTGCTGCTGATGCCTGGTTATCTGGTGCTGAGGCCTGGTTATCTGCTGCTGAGGCCTGGTTATCTGGTACTGAGGCCTGGTTATCTGCAGCTGAGGCCTGGTTTTCTGCTGCTGAGGCCTGGTTATCTGCTGCTGAGGCCTGGTTATCTGCTGCTGAGGCCTGTTTATCTGGTGCTGAGGCCTGGTTATCTACTGCTGAGGCCTGGTTATCTGCTGCTGAGGCCTGGTTATCTGCTGCTGAGGCCTGGTTATCTGGTGCTGAGGCCTGGTTATCTGCTGCTGAGGCCTGGTTATCTGCTGCTGAGGCCTGGTTATCTGCTGCTGAGGCCTGGTTATCTGGTGCTGAGGCCTGGTTATCTGCTGCTGAGGCCTGGTTATCTGCTGCTGAGGCCTGGGTATCTGGTGCTGAGGCCTGGTTATCTGCTGCTGAGGCCTGGTTATCTGCTGCTGAGGCCTGGTTATCTGCTGCTGAGGTCTGGTTATCTGCTGCTGAGGCCTGGTTATCTGCTGCTGATCCCTGGTTATCTGCTGCTGAGGCCTGGTTATCTGCTCCTGAGGCCTGGTTATCTGCTGCTGAGGCTGAGGCATGGTTATCTGCTGCTGAGGCCTGGTTATCTGCTGCTGAGGCCTGGTTATCTGGTGCTGAGGCCTGGTTATCTGCTGCTGAGGCCTGGTTATCTGGTACTGAGGCCTGGTTATCTGCTGCTGAGGCCTGGTTATCTGCTGCTGAGGCCTGGTTATCTGCTGCTGAGGCTGAGGCCTGGTTATCTGCTGCTGAGGCCTGGTTATCTGCTGCTGAGGCCTGGTTATCTGGTGCTGAGGCCTGGTTATCTGCTGCTGAGGCCTGGTTATCTGGTGCTGAGGCCTGGTTATCTGGTGCTGAGGCCTGGTTATCTGCTGCTGAGGCCTGGTTATCTGGTGCTGAGGCCTGGTTATCTGCTGCTGAGGCCTGGTTATCTGCTGCTGAGGCCTGGTTATCTGGTGCTGAGGCCTGGTTATCTGGTGCTGAGGCCTGGTTATCTGCTGCTGAGGCCTGGTTATCTGCTGCTGAGGCCTGGTTATCTGGTGCTGAGGCCTGGTTATCTGCTGGTGAGGCCTGGTTATCTGCTGCTGAGGCCTGGTTATCTGCTGCTGAGGCCTGGTTATCTGATGCTGAGGCCTGGTTATCTGCTGCTGAGGTCTGGTTATCTGCTGCTGAGGCCTGGTTATCTGCTGCTGAGGCCTGGTTATCTGCTGCTGAGGCCTGGTTATCTGCTGCTGAGGCCTGGTTATCTGCTGCTGAGGCCTGGTTATCTGGTGCTGAGGCCTGGTTATCTGCTGCTGAGGCCTGGTTATCTGGTACTGATGCCTGGTTATCTGCTGCTGAGGCCTGGTTATCTGCTGCTGAGGCCTGGTTATCTGCTGCTGAGGCCTGGTTATCTGCTGCTGAGGCCTGGTTATCTGCTGCTGAGGCCTGGTTACCTGGTGCTGAGGCCTGGTTATCTGCTGCTGAGGCCTGGTTATCTATCTGCTGCTGAGGCCTGGTTATCTGCTGCTGAGGCCTGGTTATCTGGTGCTGAGGCCTGGTTATCTGCTGCTGAGGCCTGGTTATCTCCTGCTATGGCCTAGTTATCTGCTGCTGAGGCCTGGGTATCTGCTGCTGAGGCCTGGTTATCTGGTGCTGAGGCCTGGTTATCTGCTGCTGAGGCCTGGTTATCTGCTGCTGAGGCCTGGTTATCTGCTGCTGAGGCCTGGGTATCTGCTGCTGAGGCCTGGTTATCTGGTGCTGAGGCCTGGTTATCTGGTGCTGAGGCCTGGTTATCTGCTGCTGAGGCCTGGTTATCTGGTGCTGAGGCCTGGTTATCTGCTGCTGAGGCCTGGTTATCTGGTACTGAGGCCTGGTTATCTGCTGCTGAGGCCTGGTTATCTGGTGCTGAGGTCTGGTTATCTGCTGCTGAGGCTGAGGCCTGGTTATCTGCTGCTGAGGCCTGGTTATCTGCTGCTGAGGCCTGGTTATCTGGTGCTGAGGCCTGGTTATCTGGTGCTGAGGCCTGGTTATCTGCTGCTGAGGCCTGGTTATCTGCTGCTGAGGCCTGGTTATCTGGTGCTGAGGCCTGGTTATCTGCTGTTGAGGCCTGGTTATCTGCTGCTGAGGCTGAGGCCTGGTTATCTGCTGCTGAGGCCTGGTTATCTGGTACTGAGGCCTGTTTATCTGCTGCTGAGGCCTGGTTATCTGCTGCTGAGGTCTGGTTATCTGCTGCTGAGGCTGAGGCCTGGTTATCTGCTGCTGAGGCCTGGTTATCTGGTGCTGAGGCCTGGTTATCTGGTGCTGAGGCCTGGTTATCTGCTGCTGAGGCCTGGTTATCTGCTGCTGAGGCCTGGTTATCTGGTGCTGAGGCCTGGTTATCTGCTGCTGAGGCCTGGTTATCTGGTGCTGAGGCCTGGTTATCTGGTGCTGAGGCCTGGTTATCTGCTGCTGAGGCCTGGTTATCTGGTGCTGAGGCCTGGTTATCTGCTGCTGAGGCCTGGTTATCTGCTGCTGAGGCCTGGTTATCTGGTGCTGAGGCCTGGTTATCTGGTGCTGAGGCCTGGTTATCTGCTGCTGAGGCCTGGTTATCTGCTGCTGAGGCCTGGTTATCTGGTGCTGAGGCCTGGTTATCTGCTGGTGAGGCCTGGTTATCTGCTGCTGAGGCCTGGTTATCTGCTGCTGAGGCCTGGTTATCTGCTGCTGAGGCCTGGTTATCTGCTGCTGAGGTCTGGTTATCTGCTGCTGAGGCCTGGTTATCTGCTGCTGAGGCCTGGTTATCTGCTGCTGAGGCCTGGTTATCTGCTGCTGAGGCCTGGTTATCTGCTGCTGAGGCCTGGTTATCTGGTGCTGAGGCCTGGTTATCTGCTGCTGAGGCCTGGTTATCTGGTACTGATGCCTGGTTATCTGCTGCTGAGGCCTGGTTATCTGCTGCTGAGGCCTGGTTATCTGCTGCTGAGGCCTGGTTATCTGCTGCTGAGGCCTGGTTATCTGCTGCTGAGGCCTGGTTACCTGGTGCTGAGGCCTGGTTATCTGCTGCTGAGGCCTGGTTATCTATCTGCTGCTGAGGCCTGGTTATCTGCTGCTGAGGCCTGGTTATCTGGTGCTGAGGCCTGGTTATCTGCTGCTGAGGCCTGGTTATCTCCTGCTATGGCCTAGTTATCTGCTGCTGAGGCCTGGGTATCTGCTGCTGAGGCCTGGTTATCTGGTGCTGAGGCCTGGTTATCTGCTGCTGAGGCCTGGTTATCTGCTGCTGAGGCCTGGTTATCTGCTGCTGAGGCCTGGGTATCTGCTGCTGAGGCCTGGTTATCTGGTGCTGAGGCCTGGTTATCTGGTGCTGAGGCCTGGTTATCTGCTGCTGAGGCCTGGTTATCTGGTGCTGAGGCCTGGTTATCTGCTGCTGAGGCCTGGTTATCTGGTACTGAGGCCTGGTTATCTGCTGCTGAGGCCTGGTTATCTGGTGCTGAGGTCTGGTTATCTGCTGCTGAGGCTGAGGCCTGGTTATCTGCTGCTGAGGCCTGGTTATCTGCTGCTGAGGCCTGGTTATCTGGTGCTGAGGCCTGGTTATCTGGTGCTGAGGCCTGGTTATCTGCTGCTGAGGCCTGGTTATCTGCTGCTGAGGCCTGGTTATCTGGTGCTGAGGCCTGGTTATCTGCTGTTGAGGCCTGGTTATCTGCTGCTGAGGCTGAGGCCTGGTTATCTGCTGCTGAGGCCTGGTTATCTGGTACTGAGGCCTGGTTATCTGCTGCTGAGGCCTGGTTATCTGCTGCTGAGGTCTGGTTATCTGCTGCTGAGGCTGAGGCCTGGTTATCTGCTGCTGAGGCCTGGTTATCTGGTGCTGAGGCCTGGTTATCTGGTGCTGAGGCCTGGTTATCTGCTGCTGAGGCCTGGTTATCTGCTGCTGAGGCCTGGTTATCTGGTGCTGAGGCCTGGTTATCTGCTGTTGAGGCCTGGTTATCTGCTGCTGAGGCCTGGTTATCTGGTGCTGAGGCCTGGTTATCTGGTGCTGAGGCCTGGTTATCTGGTGCTGAGGCCTGGTTATCTGCTGCTGAGGCCTGGTTATCTGCTGCTGAGGCCTGGTTATCTGGTGCTGAGGCCTGGTTATCTGTGCTGAGGCCTGGTTATCTGGTGCTGAGGCCTGGTTATCTGCTGCTGAGGCCTGGTTATCTGCTGCTAAGGCCTGGTTATCTGCTGCTGAGGCCTGGTTATCTGGTGCTGAGGCCTGGTTATCTGGTGCTGAGGCCTGGTTATCTGCTGCTGAGGCCTGGTTATCTGCTGCTGAGGCCTGGTTATCTGCTGCTGAGGCCTGGTTATCTGCTGCTGAGGCCTGGTTATCTGCTGCTGATCCCTGGTTATCTGGTGCTGAGGCCTGGTTATCTGCTGCTGAGGCCTGGTTATCTGCTGCTGAGGCTGAGGCCTGGTTATCTGCTGCTGAGGCTGAGGCCTGGTTATCTGCTGCTGAGGCTGAGGCCTGGTTATCTGCTGCTGAGGCCTGGTTATCTGCTGCTGAGGCCTGGTTATCTGCTGCTGAGGCCTGGTTATCTTCTGCTGAGGCCTGGTTATCTGCTGCTGAGGCCTGGTTATCTGCTGCTGAGGCCTGGTTATCTGGTGCTGAGGCCTGGTTATCTGCTGCTAAGGCCTGGTTATCTGCTGCTGAGGCCTGGTTATCTGGTGCTGAGGCCTGGTTATCTGCTGCTGAGGCCTGGTTATCTGCTGCTGAGGCCTGGTTATCTGCTGCTGAGGCCTGGTTATCTGGTGCTGAGGCCTGGTTATCTGCTGCTGAGGCCTGGTTATCTGCTGCTGATGCCTGGTTATCTGGTGCTGAGGCCTGGTTATCTGCTGCTGAGGCCTGGTTATCTGGTACTGAGGCCTGGTTATCTGCAGCTGAGGCCTGGTTTTCTGCTGCTGAGGCCTGGTTATCTGCTGCTGAGGCTGAGGCCTGGTTATCTGCTGCTGAGGCCTGGTTATCTGCTGATGATGCCTGGTTATCTGGTGCTGATGCCTGGTTATCTGCTGCTGAGGCCTGGTTATCTGGTGCTGATGCCTGGTTATCTGGTGCTGAGGCCTGGTTATCTGCTGCTGAGGCCTGGTTATCTGGTGCTGAGGCCTGGTTATCTGGTACTGAGGCCTGGTTATCTGCTGCTGAGGCCTGGTTATCTGCTGCTGAGGTCTGGTTATCTGCTGCTGAGGCTGAGGCCTGGTTATCTGCTGCTGAGGCCTGGTTATCTGCTGCTGAGGCCTGGTTATCTGGTGCTGAGGCCTGGTTATCTGCTGCTGAGGCCTGGTTATCTGGTGCTGAGGCCTGGTTATCTGCTGCTAAGGCCTGGTTATCTGCTGCTGAGGCCTGGTTATCTGGTGCTGAGGCCTGGTTATCTGCTGCTGAGGCCTGGTTATCTGCTGCTGAGGCCTGGTTATCTGCTGCTGAGGCCTGGTTATCTGGTGCTGAGGCCTGGTTATCTGCTGCTGAGGCCTGGTTATCTGCTGCTGATGCCTGGTTATCTGGTGCTGAGGCCTGGTTATCTGCTGCTGAGGCCTGGTTATCTGGTACTGAGGCCTGGTTATCTGCAGCTGAGGCCTGGTTTTCTGCTGCTGAGGCCTGGTTATCTGCTGCTGAGGCTGAGGCCTGGTTATCTGCTGCTGAGGCCTGGTTATCTGCTGATGAGGCCTGGTTATCTGGTGCTGATGCCTGGTTATCTGCTGCTGAGGCCTGGTTATCTGGTGCTGAGGCCTGGTTATCTGGTGCTGAGGCCTGGTTATCTGCTGCTGAGGCCTGGTTATCTGGTGCTGAGGCCTTGTTATCTGCTGCTGAGGCCTGGTTATCTGCTGATGAGGCCTGGTTATCTGGTGCTGAGGCCTGGTTATCTGCTGCTGAGGCCTGGTTATCTGCTGCTGAGGCCTGGTTATCTGCTGCTGAGGCCTGGTTATCTGCTGCCGAGGCCTGGTTATCTGGTGCTGAGGCCTGGTTATCTGCTGCTGAGGCCTGGTTATCTGGTGCTGAGGCCTGGTTATCTGCTGCTGAGGCCTGGTTATCTGGTGCTGAGGCCTGGTTATCTGCTGCTGAGGCCTGGTTATCTGCTGCTGAGGCCTGGTTATCTGCTGCTGAGGCCTGGTTATCTGCTGCTGAGGCCTGGTTATCTGGTGCTGAGGCCTGGTTATCTGGTGCTGAGGCCTGGTTATCTGCTGCTGAGGCCTGGTTATCTGCTGCTGAGGCCTGGTTATCTGGTACTGAGGCCTGGTTATCTGCTGCTGAGGCCTGGTTATCTGCTGCTGAGGCCTGGTTATCTGCTGCTGAGGCTGAGGCCTGGTTATCTGCTGCTGAGGCCTGGTTATCTGCTGCTGAGGCCTGGTTATCTGGTGCTGAGGCCTGGTTATCTGCTGCTGAGGCCTGGTTATCTGCTGCTGAGGCCTGGTTATCTGGTGCTGAGGCCTGGTTATCTGCTGCTGAGGCCTGGTTATCTGGTGCTGAGGCCTGGTTATCTGGTGCTGAGGCCTGGTTATTTGCTGCTGAGGCCTGGTTATCTGCTGCTGAGGCCTGGTTATCTGGTGCTGAGGCCTGGTTATCTGGTGCTGAGGCCTGGTTATCTGCTGCTGAGGCCTGGTTATCTGCTGCTGAGGCCTGGTTATCTGGTGCTGAGGCCTGGTTATCTGCTGCTGAGGCCTGGTTATCTGCTGCTGAGGCCTGGTTATCTGGTGCTGAGGCCTGGTTATCTGGTGCTGAGGCCTGGTTATCTGGTGCTGAGGCCTGGTTATCTGCTGCTGAGGCCTGGTTATCTGCTGCTGAGGCCTGGTTATCTGCTGCTGAGGCTGAGGCCTGGTTATCTGCTGCTGAGGCCTGGTTATCTGCTGCTGAGGCCTGGTTATCTGGTGCTGAGGCCTGGTTATCTGGTTTCAAGTTTCAAGTTTCTTTAATAGTTGTCATACAGAAGTACAGAATACTTTCATACAAAATGCTTCTTACTGTTACGCTCCAGAGACTGTGCTAGACAAGATAGTATCAAATAACATAGTATAGCATGTAATTTAGAAGAAGAAATTGAGGTCACAGTGTTCGGTATAGACATATGTACAATGTTCTGAGTTACCATATAATATACAATACTATGCAGTGTACTAATGTACAGTACTATATAGTGCAAAGCAGAAATGGGATGAGGTACAATTTAGGTACAATTTACAGTAAGGTGTACGAGTTGTAGTGCAATCCTTCATCAATAAATAAATATCTGCTGCTGAGGCCTGGTTATCTGCTGCTGAGGCCTGGTTATCTGCTGCTGAGGCCTGGTTATCTGCTGCTGAGGCCTGGTTATCTGGTGCTGAGGCCTGGTTATCTGCTGCTGAGGCCTGGTTATCTGGTGCTGAGGCCTGGTTATCTGGTGCTGAGGCCTGGTTATCTGCTGCTGATGCCTGGTTATCTGCTGCTGAGGCCTGGTTATCTGCTGCTGAGGCCTGGTTATCTGCTGCTGAGGCCTGGTTATCTGGTGCTGAGGCCTGGTTATCTGGTGCTGAGGCCTGGTTATCTGCTGCTGAGGCCTGGTTATCTGCTGCTGAGGCCTGGTTATCTGGTACTGAGGCCTGGTTATCTGCTGCTGAGACCTGGTTATCTGCTGCTGAGGCCTGGTTATCTGCTGCTGAGGCCTGGTTATCTGCTGCTGAGGCCTGGTTATCTGGTGCTGAGGCCTGGTTATCTGCTGCTGAGGCCTGGTTATCTGCTGCTGAGGCCTGGTTATCTGGTGCTGAGGCCTGGTTATCTGCTGCTGAGGCCTGGTTATCTGGTGCTGAGGCCTGGTTATCTGGTGCTGAGGCCTGGTTATCTGGTGCTGAGGCCTGGTTATCTGGTGCTGAGGCCTGGTTATCTGCTGCTGAGGCCTGGTTATCTGCTGCTGAGGCCTGGTTATCTGCTGCTGAGGCTGAGGCCTGGTTATCTGCTGCTGAGGCCTGGTTATCTGCTGCTGAGGCCTGGTTATCTGGTGCTGAGGCCTGGTTATCTGCTGCTGAGGCCTGGTTATCTGCTGCTGAGGCCTGGTTATCTGCTGCTGAGGCCTGGTTATCTGGTGCTTAGGCCTGGTTATCTGCTGCTGAGGCCTGGTTATCTGCTGCTGAGGCTGAGGCCTGGTTATCTGCTGCTGAGGCCTGGTTATCTGCTGCTGAGGCCTGGTTATCTGGTTTCAAGTTTCAAGTTTCTTTAATAGTTGTCATACAGAAGTACAGAATACTTTCATACAAAATGCTTCTTACTGTTACGCTCCAGAGACTGTGCTAGACAAGATAGTATCAAATAACATAGTATAGCATGTAATTTAGAAGAAGAAAATGAGGTCACAGTGTTCGGTATAGACATATGTACAATGTTTTGAGTTACCATATAATATACAATACTATGCAGTGTACTAATGTACAGTACTATATAGTGCAAAGCAGAAATGGGATGAGGTACAATTTAGGTACAATTTACAGTAAGGTGTACGAGTTGTAGTGCAATCCTTCATCAATAAATAAATATCTGCTGCTGAGGCCTGGTTATCTGCTGCTGAGGCTGAGGCCTGGTTATCTGCTGCTGAGGCTGAGGCCTGGTTATCTGCTGCTGAGGCCTGGTTATCTGCTGCTGAGGCCTGGTTATCTGCTGCTGAGGCCTGGTTATCTTCTGCTGAGGCCTGGTTATCTGCTGCTGAGGCCTGGTTATCTGCTGCTGAGGCCTGGTTATCTGGTGCTGAGGCCTGGTTATCTGCTGCTAAGGCCTGGTTATCTGCTGCTGAGGCCTGGTTATCTGGTGCTGAGGCCTGGTTATCTGCTGCTGAGGCCTGGTTATCTGCTGCTGAGGCCTGGTTATCTGCTGCTGAGGCCTGGTTATCTGGTGCTGAGGCCTGGTTATCTGCTGCTGAGGCCTGGTTATCTGCTGCTGATGCCTGGTTATCTGGTGCTGAGGCCTGGTTATCTGCTGCTGAGGCCTGGTTATCTGGTACTGAGGCCTGGTTATCTGCAGCTGAGGCCTGGTTTTCTGCTGCTGAGGCCTGGTTATCTGCTGCTGAGGCTGAGGCCTGGTTATCTGCTGCTGAGGCCTGGTTATCTGCTGATGAGGCCTGGTTATCTGGTGCTGATGCCTGGTTATCTGCTGCTGAGGCCTGGTTATCTGGTGCTGAGGCCTGGTTATCTGGTGCTGAGGCCTGGTTATCTGCTGCTGAGGCCTGGTTATCTGGTGCTGAGGCCTGGTTATCTGGTACTGAGGCCTGGTTATCTGCTGCTGAGGCCTGGTTATCTGCTGCTGAGGCCTGGTTATCTGCTGCTGAGGCCTGGTTATCTGCTGCTGAGGCCTGGTTATCTGGTGCTGAGGCCTGGTTATCTGCTGCTGAGGCCTGGTTATCTGCTGCTGATGCCTGGTTATCTGGTGCTGAGGCCTGGTTATCTGCTGCTGAGGCCTGGTTATCTGGTACTGAGGCCTGGTTATCTGCAGCTGAGGCCTGGTTTTCTGCTGCTGAGGCCTGGTTATCTGCTGCTGAGGCTGAGGCCTGGTTATCTGCTGCTGAGGCCTGGTTATCTGCTGATGAGGCCTGGTTATCTGGTGCTGATGCCTGGTTATCTGCTGCTGAGGCCTGGTTATCTGGTGCTGAGGCCTGGTTATCTGGTGCTGAGGCCTGGTTATCTGCTGCTGAGGCCTGGTTATCTGGTGCTGAGGCCTTGTTATCTGCTGCTGAGGCCTGGTTATCTGCTGATGAGGCCTGGTTATCTGGTGCTGAGGCCTGGTTATCTGCTGCTGAGGCCTGGTTATCTGCTGCTGAGGCCTGGTTATCTGCTGCTGAGGCCTGGTTATCTGCTGCCGAGGCCTGGTTATCTGGTGCTGAGGCCTGGTTATCTGCTGCTGAGGCCTGGTTATCTGGTGCTGAGGCCTGGTTATCTGCTGCTGAGGCCTGGTTATCTGGTGCTGAGGCCTGGTTATCTGCTGCTGAGGCCTGGTTATCTGCTGCTGAGGCCTGGTTATCTGCTGCTGAGGCCTGGTGAAGTGTATCTTCTTTGATTCACGTATCTCTATCTAAATTCATTGATCGTATAGTGTTCTATTTCACCCTTTCCTCTGCATGGTTTTAGGTATTTTCAGATGTTCGATTTCAAGTAAGAGGAGACTGACGATATGGTCAAAATCAACGGGCGGCGGTGTTTATTAATAAAACAGCTTTAGGAATTAAAACAGTACATCGTCTCTTTCATTTGGTTGTTGTCGTCTCTCGGTGCTGTTCGCTGTCTTAGGTTGTCCATGGCCAACACCGAGTCCTCTCCTGTGGTTCGCTGGTCTGGTTGTCAAGACAACCTGGTCTCCTCAGTCTCAGCGCTCAAGCAAGGAGCGCTTGATTTCATCTCTCTCCGTGGCAGGATCTCCTGCTGCGAAGCGATCTTCTGTCATTGGGTGTCAGTGGCTCTGAGTCTCCGGCTCGGCTCTCAAGCTCCGGTTGGTGATCCTCTCTCCGTCGGTGGAGGTTCAGCGCTCAAGTTGCGATGCGATCTCTGTCATCGTCTGTCCCCATGTCTCTGGGTCTTCAGGTCCTTTCTGGTGTGTCAGCGCTTCTCCTGATGCGAAGCGATTTCGTCTGTCATCGGGTCTCAGTCCCTCTGTGTCACGGCTTGGCTCTGCAGGGGTCCTTCTCCGTCTCCTCTGAGTGTCACCGGGTGTGTGTGGCGAGTCTCTCCAGGTTCCTTCTGGTGTGAGTCGTGTGTCTCATGAGTCGCCATTCGCCCTTTTTATTAGAGGAGAGAGAGAGAGGGGGAGACAGAGAGAGAGAGAGGGGGGGGAGACCCTGCCTATTCCTGTCACATTCCAGCAGAACTTGTCTAAGGGTGTCCTGTGACCACATGTTACACAATTTCCTGGGTCTTCTGACAACGGTTTTCACAGTTTGAATCTGCTGACACTTTAATCATTACTTAATGAGAGGGTAGTTTTCACTGAGTAATACAACATCATGCTTATGACTAAAAGGTTTACATAGTCTAGATAAGAACCAGACTACTTTTCCAGACAGTGCCCAGATAACAAACCCTATATATCCGTTCTTTAATAGAACACCTTATTTTCCTGATGAACATTTGACCAATACAGTATAGTTTTACCTTCTAGCTTTAAGAGTTTCTTTTCTTTATTGTGACTAAGTTATTCTAATAGTTTCTAAGAGTTTATGCCTACATGTAACCTTATTAGTTTTCTTTATATCCTTGATGCATTTTGAACATTTGGCCTTACTTGAGTGCTGCTGACTCGTCTATCTGAGAGGCTCTTTTTACCACTCCTTTTACTCTGTCCCCTAACCATTCTGCCATGTCGTAACTTGAAAGTCCTTACTTAGGGTAGGGGTCAGTTTTATTGTCTTTAAGGTCAGCCATCTGTTTTCTGGGGAGTCAACCGCCTCTACCCTAGGGTCTCAGGAATACCTTCACATGGTGTTCTAAATAACCTTTCTATCAAGTAGCATTTTGTTTTTCAAATCATTTTCCTTATACATTTCACTTGCATTTATTCATGTTTTCATTTAGAAATATACGACAATCCACCCTTAGGGGGTTTAATAACCTCCTATACAACATCAATATTCTAAATTAAAACATGTTAAAAATCATATCCATAATTTTTGCTAATATTTTTCAAAATTTCAAAAAAATCCAAAATTGACCCAAATCAAACTACAAAACCCCTTCCATCTGTACAGTTACAAAATCATCATTTCACCTACCTTTTCCTCCTTTCACAGTTTATACACATTATCAGTTATTATTATGACATCCAGTCTAGGTCCGTCTCTCTATGCAAAGAGATGATCGTACCATTCTCAGCTTCTTTTTGTTTAAGACTATATTTATCCATGTACTTAGCTTAGATGTCTATTTTGTGTAATGGACTCTGCAAGAAAAGATTAATACATCACACCACTAAAATATTAACACTCTAAACATTTGAGGGAAATTCAAACAAGCAACATAAATCATTTTTACTTCTTAAAAAGACCACTGAGGCCTCAATTATTCTTTGCTTTCATCCCTGTCAGTTATCCCTGTTTAAACCTCCTAAGGCCTTTACTGCTAACTCGTTTTTGACCGTTTTCTTCTTGTTGTATCTTGTGCTAACCACCGCCTCTTTCTTCGTTGTATGCAGGTCTCTGGTACTGCTCCGATTTTCCACAGAAGGAATCGATTTTCCCTCTGTCCTTTTTGCATTTTGGATTATTATTTACAAAACACACAATAGATTGGAAACATTTATTTTCACAGATACATCTTTACTGTTCTGCATTTTGACAATACATTTTTCTCCAATTCATTATCTATGTATTTCACAGCTTCTTACGTTAACATTCAATCAAATCATCTTTGTCTCATTTCTTTTTGTGCTGTACTGTTTTACTAGATTCAATATCTCAAGATCAACACAACTACCTCCACCCTTGACAGTGGAATAACTATTATTTCACTTCCAAATACCTCGTTTCCCGACAGCTCCTCGGTCCGGACAGTCAGCTCTAGACGAGGCCAATCACCAACAGATCCTATGTGCATGGTCAACAAACCACAGTCCCTTTAAACACACATCACACACACTCCGCCAGCTTTCAACAAGCCGGTGCAGAGTCTTCCATAAGTCAATCATCAAATTCACATGTCTGCACTCTACATGAACACTGTCTGGCCAATTTGCGACCAACAACCTACAGAGCTTTCTTATAGACAGAGAAATATGTTCCCCCAACACTTATCATAACCCAAAAAGTGACACAACCCTCCAGATTCTACATCTGGAGCCTTAATGAGCGGAAAACAAACCATGAACCAGCTCCCATCCATTCTCAGTTTCCAGCACATTATATCAGACCTCCTACCCGTCTCGCTGTGTCACCACCACCTGCTACCCCTGACCGGCGAGAGAACCCTCCCAGCCAGCCAGTTCCTAAAAAAATATATAGTCAACCAAAAACAAAGAAAATTAAAAATAAACAAAAAACTGTGAGTGCCTACATGCTACACACCCATCCAACAGAATTAAACTATCATCCAGAGGCATAAATACCCCCGCAAAACTAAGACAGCAAAATTAGAAATCCAAAAAGAAATAAAATAAGTAAATGAAATAATAATATTGTTTTTTTTTTTTTTTTTTTTTTTTTAATTCCTTAATTCAACCTTGACCACCCTTTGATCAAGTATTGTAATCACTACTATAAATAGTCCTTTGTTTCTAACTCTGTCTAATATTATATGTTCCATTGTTCCTGTCTAAAACCAACTGTTCAACCCTTCTCTGACACCGTCTGGTTCAGAGTTCACATGACCACAAGAGCCATTGCGGTGACCATTTTTCTCTCTCTCTCCAATCTGTGCAGCCGGGCCAGGCTGCACAGGTGGGAGATACCAAAAATCGTCCACCATACCATTCTCCCTTATGTTTTCCTCACTGCCACAGCAAGAGTTGATCAGACACACTGTAGCAAAAAGGAAAACCCATGATTTGTCTATTAATCTACTGTTAGTACGATTGGCTCATGCATCTATCAGTCATTTCATCTCTCCCTGTTAGTTGCACATCCATCTTAGTCGCTTCCACTCATAATCTAACGTACCAACGCTTCTATATATTTTTTTTTATTCTATTTTTATTCCAATCAGTCCTTCTTCCCATTTTAACTTATTAATAACTCTATTTTCCCGAGCACCCAAAGGCTTTGTTTGTGCATTTCCGTTTTGCTCTTAATTAACCTATGACCTATGCAGACACCTCCTCTGAAAATGTCCCAACTCCCCACATTCCCAGCAACCCTGTTTGGACACTTGCTTCTTACTGGACGTTCGCTGAGGTCTCCACCCTTTGTCACATGACCGAGCGAAATGGCCAACCTCCCCACAACCCCAGCACACAGCCGACGCCGGCCATCCCAGGGGTTCCAGTTCACCACGACTCCCACAGTCTCTCGGCTGGCCCCCCACAGTCCTCGCCAGGTCCACCCCTCTCCTGTCCTCTGGTCGCATGTCCTGTTGCCTGGAGGAGAGAGGGGCATACCTGTCCTTTTCTGCTGCCTCTCCTCGGGCCTTCTCTTGTTGGGAGGGGCCTGGAAACTCACCCCTCCTGCGGTCCTGTTCACCCTGTTGCGGCCCAGTTCCCTGTCCGGGCAACGGAGCACAGGGCATTCTTTGATCACAGCGGCCTAGGTCAGACGCCCGAAGCATGATCTCAACAGCTGTCGCTTCTAGTAGCACAGTCTTTCTCGCCAGTTCTCGTCCCAGTCTCTGAGTCTCGTGTGCGGCTTGACCGATCTCCAGCTGTGTCTTCATCAGATCTCGATGAACTGCCTCGTGTTGTTCGAACGCTGTCACAAACGCCCTCTGTTGTCTATAGTATGCTGCCTCTTCCCCCATCTCAGCACGGGCGGCTTGCCGTCCCTGGGTGGGCTGTAGAAACTGTTCGTGTATTCCATACCTGCTGTCGGTCTCAGTTCCAGCCATCCGGCCAGAGTGGACTTCGTGGGACTGCTGTAACCTCAGTCTCTTTTTCTGCCCCTTGGTTAAACCGCAGTCGCCTGCAATGGACACTCCAGCTTGAATCGGTTCTGGTTGGAGTAACACCGTTGTCACTGGTTCACTCCCCTGTGTTGGAATCAAAGTCATCATTCCAAGTCCTTCTGTCGTACTGGTCACATGAGAGAAGTCCATATTCAAATCAATCAGATCATCACTGGTATAGTCTATCTGGGAAATGTCTGCAGAGGCCCTCGGCCTACTCCCCCCAATGGCCCGATCACTAAGGCCCTCTTCCATATTGTCGTTGTTGTTATTCTATTGTTATTGCATCTAACGCTTCAGTTGTTCCTATCAAATGTCCCACTAAAGTGAACTTCCTATGTTACTGTCATTCATTCCACTTTCAACACACTCTTGTAATCACCGTTTGAAAAAACAAATTTCTCCGTCTTACACTATTTTCTACTTCCTTGAGTTAAAACACTCATACTGTCAAAATTTTACTGTGCAGACAAGGATTGATAATTGGCTTATCATTCATACTTATACCAAGGCCTTTAAAGCCGTTTTCCCTAGATGGTTGTGGAAGTCGTTTAGAGCACCTGTCCGGCCGAGCATCTGTATAGAAAGAAAGCAGAAACATCCAGTCACTTAATACAGTGGCATTTCCCTTATTATTTCCACTCTTCGTTATGCATTGGAAATGTCGGGCAACACTATACTAATATATTTAAAGAGACACAGTGTGATTTGCTTGAAAAAATAACGATACAGCTTATCTTGTTTTTTGTCCGTTCCTTCAACAGGAACACTGGAGTTTTCCAATCCCCTGTGTGCTCTCTCCTCCTAGTTTCCTGGGAAATATAATCATTAATCCCCTTCCTATCCATTTGTCTAATAATCCTTGTAAACCTGGTCCTTCATCTGATTCTTATCTCTCTTTGCTTGATGAATCTGTTCATCCTAACCTTATTTCTTACTTTTAAATGCCCGATTAGCGTATCGACTAAATGTATTATTCGCTTTTGCTTCACACACTCCTCATATCACATCTATTTCATTCATCCTTACACACAACCATACCCCCCACAACACTTAATAAAAATTAATCAGTGTTGCTACTGCTACCAACCACCTAATCAGGGAAAACAATAAACTTTTAGCAACTTAGATCACTAAAACCCCGACCGACACATAGTACAGCTGGCCACGTTAATAATTTCATGGACACCCGCACTATGCCACCGCAATATCCTCCCAGTTCTCTGAATATACAAAGAACCGTCAACTCACAGCCCAAAGCGTCCTCCCTTCAGTTTCGAACCTGAACGGAAACACCCCAAGCTTTCACCACACCAAGAATATTACAAATTATCCTACCACCACCTGCACCCAGACAGGCCAACGCCCATCCGGTACCCACTTCATATACACAATAACAACGCAGTACAAATAAACCTACAACCAAATGCCCACAACACGCCGCAATCTAGGGATGGCGAAATACAAGGAGAGACAGGGAAGGGAAAAGAAAAAAGGAAGGAGGGATACAGGGATCCAGGGACTAAGGGGAGGAAAGGGGGGGGGGGGGGGGGTCACACAATGCAACATTAACTACTACCAAAACCGTCTAAATCAACCTTAACTTTAATCAGACCAAAAAAATGACCATGAATATTCTATTTATCCTTATGTAATCCTATTTTAGCAAGTAACATTATTCTAATATAACCAATACTCCACGCCCATGATGAATTGAAAATGGGGGACCCTGATGTAAACAAGACGAAAGTCTTTCCCCGGTCTGCATCCCCTTAACAACTGTGTGTATTGAGCTGTACTGTACTGCACCCATTCTACAATCTGTTAACAAAAATTTTTAATCAATCAATCAATCAGGCAATCTATCCTAAACAAAACTCCCTTTGTGCACCTGTCCCCTCTCAAAGTTAAGCCGGGAGACAGGGATGGAGCGGAGGGGGGCGGGGGGGAGGAGGGAGGGAGGGAGGGAGGGAGGGAGGGAGGGAGGGAAGGAGGGAGAGAGGGAGGGAGGGAGGGAGGGAGGGAGGGAGGGAGGGAGGGAGGGAAGGAGTGTGAACGAGGGAGGAAGAGACAGAGGAAAAAAGGGGGGGGGGGGGGGTTTCATGCAACCAAAGTCACAAACAAACTCACACATCTATCCCATACTATTCCACCAGCGCCATTACCCCTGGCCCATAACAAATACAGACCTATAATCAAACCAGTAAACACACCCATCATCAACAACAGTTAAAACCGATATAAAGAATTTACAAATCCCCACAGATTGCCGCGCTTCAAAACCTATAATAATCACAACTGATCTCTATTGTTTACTGCACCCCGTCCCACCTGTAAAGGTGAAACTATAAAAGAGGCAACAGCGCCCTCCACTGGAACGTACGCTCATCATCACCAACGCACCACAGCACTCACCACTTCCTGTAGGAGGTGCCACGCCTCCCCCGCAAGTGCGTCATTACGTAAACCACCCCAAGACGCCAACTCGACGTTCTACCTCAACCACAAAACTACAATTCCCAGACGCTTCTACACCGGAAGTACCTGTCCATCGCCTCTCTAAGATCCCGCACTAGCAAAGAGTAGCAACACGCGAGATCCCCCGAGAGTTCAATCATGCTATTTTGTTAGCACAGGTAGCTTAGCATCTTAGCTTCGTTAGCCCAGTGCCGCTAGCACCAGCTTAGCTTAGCATCCAACATCACTTCTCCTAAACGGCCCAGTCCTGTTGACTCGAGCGGCACAACACATCGCGACGTTTACACAACCCCTGCTTTCCCCCATAACATAACTTTAATCCTATTAAGCCCCCGTTCACAGAACATATATTATTATCTTTATCTTAGTACGCTCGCCCGCTTGGCCCCGCCGACCGAAATACACAGTATCAAACGCACCCCAAGCTCCGACGCTTCCAGTGACGTCATCGGCTCTAAAATCCCCGTTTTCTTTGATCTTTACTACATTACTTTTAAACTTCTACAGCCCCGATTTGAAAAATTTCAACGCACACTACACATCTCCTAGGTTCCATCACACATGACATTCATTCAATTCACTCGAAAACGCAACACAGCGTCCACACGCTAGTCCCGTCGCGCCAGCTAATGCTGGCAGGACAGGGGTGTGGTTTCTCCGTTGCAGCCTTGGCCACCAGCTGGTTCATAATAATACAAAAAATACCTTGACATTTACTCAGAGCTCCCAACATCCATCCATTCAAACACATATACTTAACAAATTAATGTCTCATTCATAAGCACACCATTCATTTATGCACACATTCCTTCCAAACGCATTTCCTTGCTTCATTTCACACAATATTCTTCCTATTGTTCTAATCCCCTGTGCAGTTACCCCACGCATTCCTCCCACAAGTGCATTATCTCCAAAGGTTACTTTCCCCCCCCCCCATCATTCCTCTTCTCAGCCTCTCAATCTTCATATTCAGCGCCGTTTGGGGAGCTTTTACCTGTCTCATCCCCAAATCGACCAAATACCTTCCCAAAAATCCGTACCAAAGGCGAATTTTTTAAGCAGATTCCGTCGGGTCACACTACAACAGATCTGTATGAAAACGTCTTTCTAAACTCGTCTGTTATACGTGCCGATTCTAAGAGTGAAGTCCGTGAATGATGGCGCGGAAAAAAAGCAACCAATTACCTCCCTGTTCTCTATTTCTCTTCGCGGAACCAGGCTATCCCTGAACTTCACCACGGTTATCCTATACTACTCTACACTCCGTTTTCTGTTCTCTTTTCTCTTCGTGGAACCAGGCTGCCCTGTGCTACCCCGGTTCTCCCATTAAACTCTCTATTCTCTTTTCTCTTCGTGGAACCCGGCTACCCCCGTACTACCACGGTTCTTTTATTCTACTCTACCTTAAAATCTGACTACTCCTCTTTACCCTTCTTATGAACCACTACGTCACGCACAGTCCCACTTCCCGCTATCTGTGACTAATCTCCGTTCTACTGCTCCTACGCCGGTACCCTCAAATAATTTACCTAATCCCAAGCCTATCCCCTAAACTGATATAACTAAATACAGACATCTATTTCCTCTCCTCACTTGGCCTTGTACCAATTATAGGTATCCTAACCGAACATAAGTGCAGCGCCGGTGTGTGGCTGAGACCAGAGCCAGGTTGTGAAACCTGGACCCCGGTACCCCTCCAACACCAACTTTATCCTGGTCCATTTACAACTCATTTCTACCTAATGCAACAGCAACCCCAAAAAGCGAGACTGCTTCGACCATTTACCAATTTTAAACACATTAGTACTACTTACCTATTCCCACTGGCCTCGGTCGCAACGGTGACGATCCTCAGTCCTCAGTCGTAGAGAGCATCGATGAGGGGGAGAGAACCTCTCTGTGTCCTTGAGAGGTGGCTGCTATGGTTTTTAAAACGGTACTGGCCAAATGCAGGACGGGTCATGGCACCAATTGAAGTGTATCTTCTTTGATTCACGTATCTCTATCTAAATTCATTGATCGTATAGTGTTCTATTTCACCCTTTCCTCTGCATGGTTTTAGGTATTTTCAGATGTTCGATTTCAAGTAAGAGGAGACTGACGATATGGTCAAAATCAACGGGCGGCGGTGTTTATTAATAAAACAGCTTTAGGAATTAAAACAGTACATCGTCTCTTTCATTTGGTTGTTGTCGTCTCTCGGTGCTGTTCGCTGTCTTAGGTTGTCCATGGCCAACACCGAGTCCTCTCCTGTGGTTCGCTGGTCTGGTTGTCAAGACAACCTGGTCTCCTCAGTCTCAGCGCTCAAGCAAGGAGCGCTTGATTTCATCTCTCTCCGTGGCAGGATCTCCTGCTGCGAAGCGATCTTCTGTCATTGGGTGTCAGTGGCTCTGAGTCTCCGGCTCGGCTCTCAAGCTCCGGTTGGTGATCCTCTCTCCGTCGGTGGAGGTTCAGCGCTCAAGTTGCGATGCGATCTCTGTCATCGTCTGTCCCCATGTCTCTGGGTCTTCAGGTCCTTTCTGGTGTGTCAGCGCTTCTCCTGATGCGAAGCGATTTCGTCTGTCATCGGGTCTCAGTCCCTCTGTGTCACGGCTTGGCTCTGCAGGGGTCCTTCTCCGTCTCCTCTGAGTGTCACCGGGTGTGTGTGGCGAGTCTCTCCAGGTTCCTTCTGGTGTGAGTCGTGTGTCTCATGAGTCGCCATTCGCCCTTTTTATTAGAGGAGAGAGAGAGAGGGGGAGACAGAGAGAGAGAGAGGGGGGGGAGACCCTGCCTATTCCTGTCACATTCCAGCAGAACTTGTCTAAGGGTGTCCTGTGACCACATGTTACACAATTTCCTGGGTCTTCTGACAACGGTTTTCACAGTTTGAATCTGCTGACACTTTAATCATTACTTAATGAGAGGGTAGTTTTCACTGAGTAATACAACATCATGCTTATGACTAAAAGGTTTACATAGTCTAGATAAGAACCAGACTACTTTTCCAGACAGTGCCCAGATAACAAACCCTATATATCCGTTCTTTAATAGAACACCTTATTTTCCTGATGAACATTTGACCAATACAGTATAGTTTTACCTTCTAGCTTTAAGAGTTTCTTTTCTTTATTGTGACTAAGTTATTCTAATAGTTTCTAAGAGTTTATGCCTACATGTAACCTTATTAGTTTTCTTTATATCCTTGATGCATTTTGAACATTTGGCCTTACTTGAGTGCTGCTGACTCGTCTATCTGAGAGGCTCTTTTTACCACTCCTTTTACTCTGTCCCCTAACCATTCTGCCATGTCGTAACTTGAAAGTCCTTACTTAGGGTAGGGGTCAGTTTTATTGTCTTTAAGGTCAGCCATCTGTTTTCTGGGGAGTCAACCGCCTCTACCCTAGGGTCTCAGGAATACCTTCACATGGTGTTCTAAATAACCTTTCTATCAAGTAGCATTTTGTTTTTCAAATCATTTTCCTTATACATTTCACTTGCATTTATTCATGTTTTCATTTAGAAATATACGACACTGGTTATCTGCTGCTGAGGCCTGGTTATCTGGTGCTGAGGCCTGGTTATCTGGTGCTGAGGCCTGGTTATCTGCTGCTGAGGCCTGGTTATCTGCTGCTGAGGCCTGGTTATCTGGTACTGAGGCCTGGTTATCTGCTGCTGAGGCCTGGTTATCTGCTGCTGAGGCCTGGTTATCTGCTGCTGAGGCTGAGGCCTGGTTATCTGCTGCTGAGGCCTGGTTATCTGCTGCTGAGGCCTGGTTATCTGGTGCTGAGGCCTGGTTATCTGCTGCTGAGGCCTGGTTATCTGGTGCTGAGGCCTGGTTATCTGCTGCTGAGGCCTGGTTATCTGGTGCTGAGGCCTGGTTATCTGGTGCTGAGGCCTGGTTATTTGCTGCTGAGGCCTGGTTATCTGCTGCTGAGGCCTGGTTATCTGGTGCTGAGGCCTGGTTATCTGGTGCTGAGGCCTGGTTATCTGCTGCTGAGGCCTGGTTATCTGCTGCTGAGGCCTGGTTATCTGGTGCTGAGGCCTGGTTATCTGCTGCTGAGGCCTGGTTATCTGCTGCTGAGGCCTGGTTATCTGGTGCTGAGGCCTGGTTATCTGGTGCTGAGGCCTGGTTATCTGGTGCTGAGGCCTGGTTATCTGCTGCTGAGGCCTGGTTATCTGCTGCTGAGGCCTGGTTATCTGCTGCTGAGGCTGAGGCCTGGTTATCTGCTGCTGAGGCCTGGTTATCTGCTGCTGAGGCCTGGTTATCTGGTGCTGAGGCCTGGTTATCTGGTTTCAAGTTTCAAGTTTCTTTAATAGTTGTCATACAGAAGTACAGAATACTTTCATACAAAATGCTTCTTACTGTTACGCTCCAGAGACTGTGCTAGACAAGATAGTATCAAATAACATAGTATAGCATGTAATTTAGAAGAAGAAAATGAGGTCACAGTGTTCGGTATAGACATATGTACAATGTTCTGAGTTACCATATAATATACAATACTATGCAGTGTACTAATGTACAGTACTATATAGTGCAAAGCAGAAATGGGATGAGGTACAATTTAGGTACAATTTACAGTAAGGTGTACGAGTTGTAGTGCAATCCTTCATCAATAAATAAATATCTGCTGCTGAGGCCTGGTTATCTGCTGCTGAGGCCTGGTTATCTGCTGCTGAGGCCTGGTTATCTGCTGCTGAGGCCTGGTTATCTGGTGCTGAGGCCTGGTTATCTGCTGCTGAGGCCTGGTTATCTGGTGCTGAGGCCTGGTTATCTGGTGCTGAGGCCTGGTTATCTGCTGCTGATGCCTGGTTATCTGCTGCTGAGGCCTGGTTATCTGCTGCTGAGGCCTGGTTATCTGCTGCTGAGGCCTGGTTATCTGGTGCTGAGGCCTGGTTATCTGGTGCTGAGGCCTGGTTATCTGCTGCTGAGGCCTGGTTATCTGCTGCTGAGGCCTGGTTATCTGGTACTGAGGCCTGGTTATCTGCTGCTGAGACCTGGTTATCTGCTGCTGAGGCCTGGTTATCTGCTGCTGAGGCCTGGTTATCTGCTGCTGAGGCCTGGTTATCTGGTGCTGAGGCCTGGTTATCTGCTGCTGAGGCCTGGTTATCTGCTGCTGAGGCCTGGTTATCTGGTGCTGAGGCCTGGTTATCTGCTGCTGAGGCCTGGTTATCTGCTGCTGAGGCCTGGTTATCTGCTGCTGAGGCCTTGTTATCTGGTGCTGAGGCCTGGTTATCTGCTGCTGAGGCCTGGTTATCTGCTGCTGAGGCCTGGTTATCTGCTGCTGAGGCCTGGTTATCTGGTGCTGAGGCCTGGTTATCTGCTGCTGAGGCCTGGTTATCTGCTGCTGAGGCCTGGTTATCTGCTGCTGAGGCCTGGTTATCTGCTGCTGAGGCCTGGTTATCTGGTGCTGAGGCCTGGTTATCTGGTGCTGAGGCCTGGTTATCTGCTGCTGAGGCCTGGTTATCTGCTGCTGAGGCCTGGTTATCTGGTACTGAGGCCTGGTTATCTGCTGCTGAGACCTGGTTATCTGCTGCTGAGGCCTGGTTATCTGCTGCTGAGGCTGAGGCCTGGTTATCTGCTGCTGAGGCCTGGTTATCTGCTGCTGAGGCCTGGTTATCTGGTGCTGAGGCCTGGTTATCTGCTGCTGAGGCCTGGTTATCTGCTGCTGAGGCCTGGTTATCTGCTGCTGAGGCCTGGTTATCTGGTGCTGAGGCCTGGTTATCTGCTGCTGAGGCCTGGTTATCTGGTGCTGAGGCCTGGTTATCTGGTGCTGAGGCCTGGTTATCTGGTGCTGAGGCCTGGTTATCTGGTGCTGAGGCCTGGTTATCTGCTGCTGAGGCCTGGTTATCTGCTGCTGAGGCCTGGTTATCTGCTGCTGAGGCTGATGCCTGGTTATCTGCTGCTGAGGCCTGGTTATCTGCTGCTGAGGCCTGGTTATCTGGTGCTGAGGCCTGGTTATCTGCTGCTGAGGCCTGGTTATCTGCTGCTGAGGCCTGGTTATCTGCTGCTGAGGCCTGGTTATCTGGTGCTGAGGCCTGGTTATCTGCTGCTGAGGCCTGGTTATCTGCTGCTGAGGCTGAGGCCTGGTTATCTGCTGCTGAGGCCTGGTTATCTGCTGCTGAGGCCTGGTTATCTGGTGCTGAGGCCTGGTTATCTGGTTTCAAGTTTCAAGTTTCTTTAATAGTTGTCATACAGAAGTACAGAATACTTTCATACAAAATGCTTCTTACTGTTACGCTCCAGAGACTGTGCTAGACAAGATAGTATCAAATAACATAGTATAGCATGTAATTTAGAAGAAGAAAATGAGGTCACAGTGTTCGGTATAGACATATGTACAATGTTCTGAGTTACCATATAATATACAATACTATGCAGTGTACTAATGTACAGTACTATATAGTGCAAAGCAGAAATGGGATGAGGTACAATTTAGGTACAATTTACAGTAAGGTGTACGAGTTGTAGTGCAATCCTTCATCAATAAATAAATATCTGCTGCTGAGGCCTGGTTATCTGCTGCTGAGGCCTGGTTATCTGCTGCTGAGGCCTGGTTATCTGCTGCTGAGGCCTGGTTATCTGGTGCTGAGGCCTGGTTATCTGCTGCTGAGGCCTGGTTATCTGCTGCTGAGGCCTGGTTATCTGGTGCTGAGGCCTGGTTATCTGGTGCTGAGGCCTGGTTATCTGCTGCTGAGGCCTGGTTATCTGCTGCTGAGGCCTGGTTATCTGCTGCTGAGGCCTGGTTATCTGCTGCTGAGGCCTGGTTATCTGGTGCTGAGGCCTGGTTATCTGGTGCTGAGGCCTGGTTATCTGCTGCTGAGGCCTGGTTATCTGCTGCTGAGGCCTGGTTATCTGGTACTGAGCCTGGTTATCTGCTGCTGAGACCTGGTTATCTGCTGCTGAGGCCTGGTTATCTGCTGCTGAGGCTGAGGCCTGGTTATCTGCTGCTGAGGCCTGGTTATCTGCTGCTGAGGCCTGGTTATCTGGTGCTGAGGCCTGGTTATCTGCTGCTGAGGCCTGGTTATCTGCTGCTGAGGCCTGGTTATCTGCTGCTGAGGCCTGGTTATCTGGTGCTGAGGCCTGGTTATCTGCTGCTGAGGCCTGGTTATCTGGTGCTGAGGCCTGGTTATCTGGTGCTGAGGCCTGGTTATCTGGTGCTGAGGCCTGGTTATCTGCTGCTGAGGCCTGGTTATCTGCTGCTGAGGCCTGGTTATCTGCTGCTGAGGCTGAGGCCTGGTTATCTGCTGCTGAGGCCTGGTTATCTGCTGCTGAGGCCTGGTTATCTGCTGCTGAGGCCTGGTTATCTGCTGCTGAGGCCTGGTTATCTGCTGCTGAGGCCTGGTTATCTGGTGCTGAGGCCTGGTTATCTGATGCTGAGGCCTGGTTATCTGCTGCTGAGGCCTGGTTATCTGGTGCTGAGGCCTGGTTATCTGGTGCTGATGCCTGGTTATCTGCTGCTGAGGCCTAGTTATCTGCTGCTGAGGCTGAGGCCTGGTTATCTGCTGCTGAGGCCTGGTTATCTGCTGCTGATGCCTGGTTATCTGCTGCTGAGGCCTGGTTATCTGGTACTGAGGCCTGGTTATCTGCTGCTGAGGCTGAGGCCTGGTTATCTGCTGCTGAGGCCTGGTTATCTGCTGATGAGGCCTGGTTATCTGGTGCTGATGCCTGGTTATCTGCTGCTGAGGCCTGGTTATCTGGTGCTGAGGCCTGGTTATCTGGTGCTGAGGCCTGGTTATCTGCTGCTGAGGCCTGGTTATCTGGTGCTGAGGCCTGGTTATCTGCTGCTGAGGCCTGGTTATCTGCTGCTGAGGCCTGGTTATCTGGTGCTGAGGCCTGGTTATCTGGTGCTGAGGCCTGGTTATCTGGTGCTGAGGCCTGGTTATCTGCTGCCGAGGCCTGGTTATCTGCTGCTGAGGCCTGGTTATCTGCTGCTGAGGCCTGGTTATCTGCTGCTGAGGCCTGGTTATCTGGTGCTGAGGCCTGGTTATCTGGTGCTGAGGCCTGGTTATCTGCTGCTGAGGCCTGGTTATCTGCTGCTGAGGCCTGGTTATCTGGTACTGAGGCCTGGTTATCTGCTGCTGAGGCCTGGTTATCTGCTGCTGAGGCCTGGTTATCTGCTGCTGAGGCTTGGTTATCTGGTGCTGATGCCTGGTTATCTGCTGCTGAGGCCTGGTTATCTGGTACTGAGGCTGGTTATCTGCTGCTGAGGCCTGGTTATCTGCTGCTGAGGCCTGGTTATCTGCTGCTGAGGGTGAGGCCTGGTTATCTGCTGCTGAGGCCTGGTTATCTGCTGATGAGGCCTGGTTATCTGGTGCTGATGCCTGGTTATCTGCTGCTGAGGCCTGGTTATCTGGTGCTGAGGCCTGGTTATCTGGTGCTGAGGCCTGGTTATCTGCTGCTGAGGCCTGGTTATCTGGTGCTGAGGCCTGGTTATCTGCTGCTGAGGCCTGGTTATCTGGTGCTGAGGCCTGGTTATCTGCTGCTGAGGCCTGGTTATCTGCTGCTGAGGCCTGGTTATCTGCTGCTGAGGCCTGGTTATCTGGTGCTGAGGCCTGGTTATCTGGTGCTGAGGCATGGTTATCTGCTGCTGAGGCCTGGTTATCTGCTGCTGAGGCCTGGTTATCTGGTGCTGAGGCCTGGTTATCTGCTGCTGAGGCCTGGTTATCTGCTGCTGAGGCCTGGTTATCTGGTGCTGAGGCCTGGTTATCTGGTGCTGAGGCCTGGTTATCTGGTGCTGAGGCCTGGTTATCTGCTGCTGAGGCCTGGTTATCTGCTGCTGAGGCTGAGGCCTGGTTATCTGCTGCTGAGGCCTGGTTATCTGCTGCTGAGGCCTGGTTAACTGGTGCTGAGGCCTGGTTATCTGCTGCTGAGGCCTGGTTATCTGCTGCTGAGGCCTGGTTATCTGCTGCTGAGGCCTGGTTATCTGGTGCTGAGGCCTGGTTATCTGCTGCTGAGGCCTGGTTATCTGCTGCTGAGGCCTGGTTATCTGGTGCTGAGGCCTGGTTATCTGGTGCTGAGGCCTGGTTATCTGCTGCTGAGGCCTAGTTATCTGCTGCTGAGGCTGAGGCCTGGTTATCTGCTGCTGAGGCCTGGTTATCTGCTGCTGATGCCTGGTTATCTGGTGCTGAGGCCTGGTTATCTGCTGCTGAGGCCTGGTTATCTGGTACTGAGGCCTGGTTATCTGCAGCTGAGGCCTGGTTTTCTGCTGCTGAGGCCTGGTTATCTGCTGCTGAGGCTGAGGCCTGGTTATCTGCTGCTGAGGCCTGGTTATCTGCTGATGAGGCCTGGTTATCTGGTGCTGATGCCTGGTTATCTGCTGCTGAGGCCTGGTTATCTGGTGCTGAGGCCTGGTTATCTGGTGCTGAGGCCTGGTTATCTGCTGCTGAGGCCTGGTTATCTGGTGCTGAGGCCTGGTTATCTGCTGCTGAGGCCTGGTTATCTGCTGCTGAGGCCTGGTTATCTGGTGCTGAGGCCTGGTTATCTGCTGCTGAGGCCTGGTTATCTGCTGCTGAGGCCTGGTTATCTGCTGCTGAGGCCTGGTTATCTGCTGCCGAGGCCTGGTTATCTGGTGCTGAGGCCTGGTTATCTGCTGCTGAGGCCTGGTTATCTGGTGCTGAGGCCTGGTTATCTGCTGCTGAGGCCTGGTTATCTGGTGCTGAGGCCTGGTTATCTGCTGCTGAGGCCTGGTTATCTGCTGCTGAGGCCTGGTTATCTGCTGCTGAGGCCTGGTTATCTGCTGCTGAGGCCTGGTTATCTGGTGCTGAGGCCTGGTTATCTGGTGCTGAGGCCTGGTTATCTGCTGCTGAGGCCTGGTTATCTGCTGCTGAGGCCTGGTTATCTGGTACTGAGGCCTGGTTATCTGCTGCTGAGGCCTGGTTATCTGCTGCTGAGGCCTGGTTATCTGCTGCTGAGGCCTGGTTATCTGCTGCTGAGGCCTGGTTATCTGCTGCTGAGGCCTGGTTATCTGCTGCTGAGGCCTGGTTATCTGGTGCTGAGGCCTGGTTATCTGCTGCTGAGGCCTGGTTATCTGGTGCTGAGGCCTGGTTATCTGGTGCTGAGGCCTGGTTATCTGCTGCTGAGGCCTGGTTATCTGCTGCTGAGGCCTGGTTATCTGCTGCTGAGGCTGAGGCCTGGTTATCTGCTGCTGAGGCCTGGTTATCTGCTGCTGAGGCCTGGTTATCTGCTGCTGAGGCCTGGTTATCTGCTGCTGAGGCCTGGTTATCTGCTGCTGAGGCCTGGTTATCTGGTGCTGAGGCCTGGTTATCTGATGCTGAGGCCTGGTTATCTGCTGCTGAGGCCTGGTTATCTGGTGCTGAGGCCTGGTTATCTGGTGCTGATGCCTGGTTATCTGCTGCTGAGGCCTAGTTATCTGCTGCTGAGGCTGAGGCCTGGTTATCTGCTGCTGAGGCCTGGTTATCTGCTGCTGATGCCTGGTTATCTGCTGCTGAGGCCTGGTTATCTGGTACTGAGGCCTGGTTATCTGCTGCTGAGGCTGAGGCCTGGTTATCTGCTGCTGAGGCCTGGTTATCTGCTGATGAGGCCTGGTTATCTGGTGCTGATGCCTGGTTATCTGCTGCTGAGGCCTGGTTATCTGGTGCTGAGGCCTGGTTATCTGGTGCTGAGGCCTGGTTATCTGCTGCTGAGGCCTGGTTATCTGGTGCTGAGGCCTGGTTATCTGCTGCTGAGGCCTGGTTATCTGCTGCTGAGGCCTGGTTATCTGGTGCTGAGGCCTGGTTATCTGGTGCTGAGGCCTGGTTATCTGGTGCTGAGGCCTGGTTATCTGCTGCCGAGGCCTGGTTATCTGCTGCTGAGGCCTGGTTATCTGCTGCTGAGGCCTGGTTATCTGCTGCTGAGGCCTGGTTATCTGGTGCTGAGGCCTGGTTATCTGGTGCTGAGGCCTGGTTATCTGCTGCTGAGGCCTGGTTATCTGCTGCTGAGGCCTGGTTATCTGGTACTGAGGCCTGGTTATCTGCTGCTGAGGCCTGGTTATCTGCTGCTGAGGCCTGGTTATCTGCTGCTGAGGCTTGGTTATCTGGTGCTGATGCCTGGTTATCTGCTGCTGAGGCCTGGTTATCTGGTACTGAGGCTGGTTATCTGCTGCTGAGGCCTGGTTATCTGCTGCTGAGGCCTGGTTATCTGCTGCTGAGGGTGAGGCCTGGTTATCTGCTGCTGAGGCCTGGTTATCTGCTGATGAGGCCTGGTTATCTGGTGCTGATGCCTGGTTATCTGCTGCTGAGGCCTGGTTATCTGGTGCTGAGGCCTGGTTATCTGGTGCTGAGGCCTGGTTATCTGCTGCTGAGGCCTGGTTATCTGGTGCTGAGGCCTGGTTATCTGCTGCTGAGGCCTGGTTATCTGGTGCTGAGGCCTGGTTATCTGCTGCTGAGGCCTGGTTATCTGCTGCTGAGGCCTGGTTATCTGCTGCTGAGGCCTGGTTATCTGGTGCTGAGGCCTGGTTATCTGGTGCTGAGGCATGGTTATCTGCTGCTGAGGCCTGGTTATCTGCTGCTGAGGCCTGGTTATCTGGTGCTGAGGCCTGGTTATCTGCTGCTGAGGCCTGGTTATCTGCTGCTGAGGCCTGGTTATCTGGTGCTGAGGCCTGGTTATCTGGTGCTGAGGCCTGGTTATCTGGTGCTGAGGCCTGGTTATCTGCTGCTGAGGCCTGGTTATCTGCTGCTGAGGCTGAGGCCTGGTTATCTGCTGCTGAGGCCTGGTTATCTGCTGCTGAGGCCTGGTTAACTGGTGCTGAGGCCTGGTTATCTGCTGCTGAGGCCTGGTTATCTGCTGCTGAGGCCTGGTTATCTGCTGCTGAGGCCTGGTTATCTGGTGCTGAGGCCTGGTTATCTGCTGCTGAGGCCTGGTTATCTGCTGCTGAGGCCTGGTTATCTGGTGCTGAGGCCTGGTTATCTGGTGCTGAGGCCTGGTTATCTGCTGCTGAGGCCTAGTTATCTGCTGCTGAGGCTGAGGCCTGGTTATCTGCTGCTGAGGCCTGGTTATCTGCTGCTGATGCCTGGTTATCTGGTGCTGAGGCCTGGTTATCTGCTGCTGAGGCCTGGTTATCTGGTACTGAGGCCTGGTTATCTGCAGCTGAGGCCTGGTTTTCTGCTGCTGAGGCCTGGTTATCTGCTGCTGAGGCTGAGGCCTGGTTATCTGCTGCTGAGGCCTGGTTATCTGCTGATGAGGCCTGGTTATCTGGTGCTGATGCCTGGTTATCTGCTGCTGAGGCCTGGTTATCTGGTGCTGAGGCCTGGTTATCTGGTGCTGAGGCCTGGTTATCTGCTGCTGAGGCCTGGTTATCTGGTGCTGAGGCCTGGTTATCTGCTGCTGAGGCCTGGTTATCTGCTGCTGAGGCCTGGTTATCTGGTGCTGAGGCCTGGTTATCTGCTGCTGAGGCCTGGTTATCTGCTGCTGAGGCCTGGTTATCTGCTGCTGAGGCCTGGTTATCTGCTGCCGAGGCCTGGTTATCTGGTGCTGAGGCCTGGTTATCTGCTGCTGAGGCCTGGTTATCTGGTGCTGAGGCCTGGTTATCTGCTGCTGAGGCCTGGTTATCTGGTGCTGAGGCCTGGTTATCTGCTGCTGAGGCCTGGTTATCTGCTGCTGAGGCCTGGTTATCTGCTGCTGAGGCCTGGTTATCTGCTGCTGAGGCCTGGTTATCTGGTGCTGAGGCCTGGTTATCTGGTGCTGAGGCCTGGTTATCTGCTGCTGAGGCCTGGTTATCTGCTGCTGAGGCCTGGTTATCTGGTACTGAGGCCTGGTTATCTGCTGCTGAGGCCTGGTTATCTGCTGCTGAGGCCTGGTTATCTGCTGCTGAGGCTGAGGCCTGGTTATCTGCTGCTGAGGCCTGGTTATCTGCTGCTGAGGCCTGGTTATCTGGTGCTGAGGCCTGGTTATCTGCTGCTGAGACCTGGTTATCTGCTGCTGAGGCCTGGTTATCTGCTGCTGAGGCCTGGTTATCTGCTGCTGAGGCCTGGTTATCTGCTGCTGAGGCCTGGTTATCTGCTGCTGAGGCCTGGTTATCTGCTGCTGAGGCCTGGTTATCTGGTGCTGAGGCCTGGTTATCTGGTGCTGAGGCCTGGTTATCTGCTGCTGAGGCCTGGTTATCTGCTGCTGAGGCCTGGTTATCTGGTACTGAGCCTGGTTATCTGCTGCTGAGACCTGGTTATCTGCTGCTGAGGCCTGGTTATCTGCTGCTGAGGCTGAGGCCTGGTTATCTGCTGCTGAGGCCTGGTTATCTGCTGCTGAGGCCTGGTTATCTGGTGCTGAGGCCTGGTTATCTGCTGCTGAGGCCTGGTTATCTGCTGCTGAGGCCTGGTTATCTGCTGCTGAGGCCTGGTTATCTGGTGCTGAGGCCTGGTTATCTGCTGCTGAGGCCTGGTTATCTGGTGCTGAGGCCTGGTTATCTGGTGCTGAGGCCTGGTTATCTGGTGCTGAGGCCTGGTTATCTGGTGCTGAGGCCTGGTTATCTGCTGCTGAGGCTGAGGCCTGGTTATCTGCTGCTGAGGCCTGGTTATCTGCTGCTGAGGCCTGGTTATCTGCTGCTGAGGCCTGGTTATCTGCTGCTGAGGCCTGGTTATCTGCTGCTGAGGCCTGGTTATCTGGTGCTGAGGCCTGGTTATCTGGTGCTGAGGCCTGGTTATCTGCTGCTGAGGCCTGGTTATCTGCTGCTGAGGCCTGGTTATCTGGTGCTGAGGCCTGGTTATCTGGTGCTGATGCCTGGTTATCTGCTGCTGAGGCCTAGTTATCTGCTGCTGAGGCTGAGGCCTGGTTATCTGCTGCTGAGGCCTGGTTATCTGCTGCTGATGCCTGGTTATCTGGTGCTGAGGCCTGGTTATCTGCTGCTGAGGCCTGGTTATCTGGTACTGAGGCCTGGTTATCTGCTGCTGAGGCTGAGGCCTGGTTATCTGCTGCTGAGGCCTGGTTATCTGCTGATGAGGCCTGGTTATCTGGTGCTGATGCCTGGTTATCTGCTGCTGAGGCCTGGTTATCTGGTGCTGAGGCCTGGTTATCTGGTGCTGAGGCCTGGTTATCTGCTGCTGAGGCCTGGTTATCTGGTGCTGAGGCCTGGTTATCTGCTGCTGAGGCCTGGTTATCTGCTGCTGAGGCCTGGTTATCTGGTGCTGAGGCCTGGTTATCTGGTGCTGAGGCCTGGTTATCTGGTGCTGAGGCCTGGTTATCTGCTGCCGAGGCCTGGTTATCTGCTGCTGAGGCCTGGTTATCTGCTGCTGAGGCCTGGTTATCTGCTGCTGAGGCCTGGTTATCTGGTGCTGAGGCCTGGTTATCTGGTGCTGAGGCCTGGTTATCTGCTGCTGAGGCCTGGTTATCTGCTGCTGAGGCCTGGTTATCTGGTACTGAGGCCTGGTTATCTGCTGCTGAGGCCTGGTTATCTGCTGCTGAGGCCTGGTTATCTGCTGCTGAGGCTTGGTTATCTGGTGCTGAGGCCTGGTTATCTGCTGCTGAGGCCTGGTTATCTGGTACTGAGGCCTGGTTATCTGCTGCTGAGGCCTGGTTATCTGCTGCTGAGGCCTGGTTATCTGCTGCTGAGGCTGAGGCCTGGTTATCTGCTGCTGAGGCCTGGTTATCTGCTGATGAGGCCTGGTTATCTGGTGCTGATGCCTGGTTATCTGCTGCTGAGGCCTGGTTATCTGGTGCTGAGGCCTGGTTATCTGGTGCTGAGGCCTGGTTATCTGCTGCTGAGGCCTGGTTATCTGGTGCTGAGGCCTGGTTATCTGCTGCTGAGGCCTGGTTATCTGCTGCTGAGGCCTGGTTATCTGCTGCTGAGGCCTGGTTATCTGGTGCTGAGGCCTGGTTATCTGGTGCTGAGGCCTGGTTATCTGCTGCTGAGGCCTGGTTATCTGCTGCTGAGGCCTGGTTATCTGGTGCTGAGGCCTGGTTATCTGCTGCTGAGGCCTGGTTATCTGCTGCTGAGGCCTGGTTATCTGGTGCTGAGGCCTGGTTATCTGGTGCTGAGGCCTGGTTATCTGGTGCTGAGGCCTGGTTATCTGGTGCTGAGGCCTGGTTATCTGCTGCTGAGGCCTGGTTATCTGCTGCTGAGGCCTGGTTATCTGCTGCTGAGGCTGAGGCCTGGTTATCTGCTGCTGAGGCCTGGTTATCTGCTGCTGAGGCCTGGTTATCTGGTGCTGAGGCCTGGTTATCTGCTGCTGAGGCCTGGTTATCTGCTGCTGAGGCCTGGTTATCTGCTGCTGAGGCCTGGTTATCTGGTGCTGAGGCCTGGTTATCTGGTGCTGAGGCCTGGTTATCTGCTGCTGAGGCCTGGTTATCTGCTGCTGAGGCCTGGTTATCTGGTGCTGAGGCCTGGTTATCTGGTGCTGAGGCCTGGTTATCTGCTGCTGAGGCCTAGTTATCTGCTGCTGAGGCTGAGGCCTGGTTATCTGCTGCTGAGGCCTGGTTATCTGCTGCTGATGCCTGGTTATCTGGTGCTGAGGCCTGGTTATCTGCTGCTGAGGCCTGGTTATCTGGTACTGAGGCCTGGTTATCTGCAGCTGAGGCCTGGTTTTCTGCTGCTGAGGCCTGGTTATCTGCTGCTGAGGCTGAGGCCTGGTTATCTGCTGCTGAGGCCTGGTTATCTGCTGATGAGGCCTGGTTATCTGGTGCTGATGCCTGGTTATCTGCTGCTGAGGCCTGGTTATCTGGTGCTGAGGCCTGGTTATCTGGTGCTGAGGCCTGGTTATCTGCTGCTGAGGCCTGGTTATCTGGTGCTGAGGCCTGGTTATCTGCTGCTGAGGCCTGGTTATCTGCTGCTGAGGCCTGGTTATCTGGTGCTGAGGCCTGGTTATCTGCTGCTGAGGCCTGGTTATCTGCTGCTGAGGCCTGGTTATCTGCTGCTGAGGCCTGGTTATCTGCTGCCGAGGCCTGGTTATCTGGTGCTGAGGCCTGGTTATCTGCTGCTGAGGCCTGGTTATCTGGTGCTGAGGCCTGGTTATCTGCTGCTGAGGCCTGGTTATCTGGTGCTGAGGCCTGGTTATCTGCTGCTGAGGCCTGGTTATCTGCTGCTGAGGCCTGGTTATCTGCTGCTGAGGCCTGGTTATCTGCTGCTGAGGCCTGGTTATCTGGTGCTGAGGCCTGGTTATCTGGTGCTGAGGCCTGGTTATCTGCTGCTGAGGCCTGGTTATCTGCTGCTGAGGCCTGGTTATCTGGTACTGAGGCCTGGTTATCTGCTGCTGAGGCCTGGTTATCTGCTGCTGAGGCCTGGTTATCTGCTGCTGAGGCTGAGGCCTGGTTATCTGCTGCTGAGGCCTGGTTATCTGCTGCTGAGGCCTGGTTATCTGGTGCTGAGGCCTGGTTATCTGCTGCTGAGGCCTGGTTATCTGCTGCTGAGGCCTGGTTATCTGGTGCTGAGGCCTGGTTATCTGCTGCTGAGGCCTGGTTATCTGCTGCTGAGGCCTGGTTATCTGGTGCTGAGGCCTGGTTATCTGCTGCTGAGGCCTGGTTATCTGGTGCTGAGGCCTGGTTATCTGGTGCTGAGGCCTGGTTATCTGGTGCTGAGGCCTGGTTATCTGGTGCTGAGGCCTGGTTATCTGCTGCTGAGGCCTGGTTATCTGCTGCTGAGGCCTGGTTATCTGCTGCTGAGGCTGAGGCCTGGTTATCTGCTGCTGAGGCCTGGTTATCTGCTGCTGAGGCCTGGTTATCTGCTGCTGAGGCCTGGTTATCTGGTGCTGAGGCCTGGTTATCTGGTGCTGAGGCCTGGTTATCTGGTGCTGAGGCCTGGTTATCTGGTGCTGAGGCCTGGTTATCTGCTGCTGAGGCCTGGTTATCTGCTGCTGAGGCCTGGTTATCTGCTGCTGAGGCTGAGGCCTGGTTATCTGCTGCTGAGGCCTGGTTATCTGCTGCTGAGGCCTGGTTATCTGGTGCTGAGGCCTGGTTATCTGCTGCTGAGGCCTGGTTATCTGCTGCTGAGGCCTGGTTATCTGCTGCTGAGGCCTGGTTATCTGGTGCTGAGGCCTGGTTATCTGGTGCTGAGGCCTGGTTATCTGCTGCTGAGGCCTGGTTATCTGCTGCTGAGGCCTGGTTATCTGGTGCTGAGGCCTGGTTATCTGGTGCTGAGGCCTGGTTATCTGCTGCTGAGGCCTAGTTATCTGCTGCTGAGGCTGAGGCCTGGTTATCTGCTGCTGAGGCCTGGTTATCTGCTGCTGATGCCTGGTTATCTGGTGCTGAGGCCTGGTTATCTGCTGCTGAGGCCTGGTTATCTGGTACTGAGGCCTGGTTATCTGCAGCTGAGGCCTGGTTTTCTGCTGCTGAGGCCTGGTTATCTGCTGCTGAGGCTGAGGCCTGGTTATCTGCTGCTGAGGCCTGGTTATCTGCTGATGAGGCCTGGTTATCTGGTGCTGATGCCTGGTTATCTGCTGCTGAGGCCTGGTTATCTGGTGCTGAGGCCTGGTTATCTGGTGCTGAGGCCTGGTTATCTGCTGCTGAGGCCTGGTTATCTGGTGCTGAGGCCTGGTTATCTGCTGCTGAGGCCTGGTTATCTGCTGCTGAGGCCTGGTTATCTGGTGCTGAGGCCTGGTTATCTGCTGCTGAGGCCTGGTTATCTGCTGCTGAGGCCTGGTTATCTGCTGCTGAGGCCTGGTTATCTGCTGCCGAGGCCTGGTTATCTGGTGCTGAGGCCTGGTTATCTGCTGCTGAGGCCTGGTTATCTGGTGCTGAGGCCTGGTTATCTGCTGCTGAGGCCTGGTTATCTGGTGCTGAGGCCTGGTTATCTGCTGCTGAGGCCTGGTTATCTGCTGCTGAGGCCTGGTTATCTGCTGCTGAGGCCTGGTTATCTGCTGCTGAGGCCTGGTTATCTGGTGCTGAGGCCTGGTTATCTGGTGCTGAGGCCTGGTTATCTGCTGCTGAGGCCTGGTTATCTGCTGCTGAGGCCTGGTTATCTGGTACTGAGGCCTGGTTATCTGCTGCTGAGGCCTGGTTATCTGCTGCTGAGGCCTGGTTATCTGCTGCTGAGGCTGAGGCCTGGTTATCTGCTGCTGAGGCCTGGTTATCTGCTGCTGAGGCCTGGTTATCTGGTGCTGAGGCCTGGTTATCTGCTGCTGAGGCCTGGTTATCTGCTGCTGAGGCCTGGTTATCTGGTGCTGAGGCCTGGTTATCTGCTGCTGAGGCCTGGTTATCTGCTGCTGAGGCCTGGTTATCTGGTGCTGAGGCCTGGTTATCTGCTGCTGAGGCCTGGTTATCTGGTGCTGAGGCCTGGTTATCTGGTGCTGAGGCCTGGTTATCTGGTGCTGAGGCCTGGTTATCTGGTGCTGAGGCCTGGTTATCTGCTGCTGAGGCCTGGTTATCTGCTGCTGAGGCCTGGTTATCTGCTGCTGAGGCTGAGGCCTGGTTATCTGCTGCTGAGGCCTGGTTATCTGCTGCTGAGGCCTGGTTATCTGCTGCTGAGGCCTGGTTATCTGCTGCTGAGGCCTGGTTATCTGCTGCTGAGGCCTGGTTATCTGGTGCTGAGGCCTGGTTATCTGGTGCTGAGGCCTGGTTATCTGCTGCTGAGGCCTGGTTATCTGCTGCTGAGGCCTGGTTATCTGGTGCTGAGGCCTGGTTATCTGGTGCTGATGCCTGGTTATCTGCTGCTGAGGCCTAGTTATCTGCTGCTGAGGCTGAGGCCTGGTTATCTGCTGCTGAGGCCTGGTTATCTGCTGCTGATGCCTGGTTATCTGGTGCTGAGGCCTGGTTATCTGCTGCTGAGGCCTGGTTATCTGGTACTGAGGCCTGGTTATCTGCTGCTGAGGCTGAGGCCTGGTTATCTGCTGCTGAGGCCTGGTTATCTGCTGATGAGGCCTGGTTATCTGGTGCTGATGCCTGGTTATCTGCTGCTGAGGCCTGGTTATCTGGTGCTGAGGCCTGGTTATCTGGTGCTGAGGCCTGGTTATCTGCTGCTGAGGCCTGGTTATCTGGTGCTGAGGCCTGGTTATCTGCTGCTGAGGCCTGGTTATCTGCTGCTGAGGCCTGGTTATCTGGTGCTGAGGCCTGGTTATCTGGTGCTGAGGCCTGGTTATCTGGTGCTGAGGCCTGGTTATCTGCTGCCGAGGCCTGGTTATCTGCTGCTGAGGCCTGGTTATCTGCTGCTGAGGCCTGGTTATCTGCTGCTGAGGCCTGGTTATCTGGTGCTGAGGCCTGGTTATCTGGTGCTGAGGCCTGGTTATCTGCTGCTGAGGCCTGGTTATCTGCTGCTGAGGCCTGGTCATCTGGTACTGAGGCCTGGTTATCTGCTGCTGAGGCCTGGTTATCTGCTGCTGAGGCCTGGTTATCTGCTGCTGAGGCTTGGTTATCTGGTGCTGAGGCCTGGTTATCTGCTGCTGAGGCCTGGTTATCTGGTACTGAGGCCTGGTTATCTGCTGCTGAGGCCTGGTTATCTGCTGCTGAGGCCTGGTTATCTGCTGCTGAGGCTGAGGCCTGGTTATCTGCTGCTGAGGCCTGGTTATCTGCTGATGAGGCCTGGTTATCTGGTGCTGATGCCTGGTTATCTGCTGCTGAGGCCTGGTTATCTGGTGCTGAGGCCTGGTTATCTGGTGCTGAGGCCTGGTTATCTGCTGCTGAGGCCTGGTTATCTGGTGCTGAGGCCTGGTTATCTGCTGCTGAGGCCTGGTTATCTGCTGCTGAGGCCTGGTTATCTGCTGCTGAGGCCTGGTTATCTGGTGCTGAGGCCTGGTTATCTGGTGCTGAGGCCTGGTTATCTGCTGCTGAGGCCTGGTTATCTGCTGCTGAGGCCTGGTTATCTGGTGCTGAGGCCTGGTTATCTGCTGCTGAGGCCTGGTTATCTGCTGCTGAGGCCTGGTTATCTGGTGCTGAGGCCTGGTTATCTGGTGCTGAGGCCTGGTTATCTGGTGCTGAGGCCTGGTTATCTGCTGCTGAGGCCTGGTTATCTGCTGCTGAGGCCTGGTTATCTGCTGCTGAGGCTGAGGCCTGGTTATCTGCTGCTGAGGCCTGGTTATCTGCTGCTGAGGCCTGGTTATCTGGTGCTGAGGCCTGGTTATCTGCTGCTGAGGCCTGGTTATCTGCTGCTGAGGCCTGGTTATCTGCTGCTGAGGCCTGGTTATCTGGTGCTGAGGCCTGGTTATCTGGTGCTGAGGCCTGGTTATCTGCTGCTGAGGCCTGGTTATCTGCTGCTGAGGCCTGGTTATCTGGTGCTGAGGCCTGGTTATCTGGTGCTGAGGCCTGGTTATCTGCTGCTGAGGCCTAGTTATCTGCTGCTGAGGCTGAGGCCTGGTTATCTGCTGCTGAGGCCTGGTTATCTGCTGCTGATGCCTGGTTATCTGGTGCTGAGGCCTGGTTATCTGCTGCTGAGGCCTGGTTATCTGGTACTGAGGCCTGGTTATCTGCAGCTGAGGCCTGGTTTTCTGCTGCTGAGGCCTGGTTATCTGCTGCTGAGGCTGAGGCCTGGTTATCTGCTGCTGAGGCCTGGTTATCTGCTGATGAGGCCTGGTTATCTGGTGCTGATGCCTGGTTATCTGCTGCTGAGGCCTGGTTATCTGGTGCTGAGGCCTGGTTATCTGGTGCTGAGGCCTGGTTATCTGCTGCTGAGGCCTGGTTATCTGGTGCTGAGGCCTGGTTATCTGCTGCTGAGGCCTGGTTATCTGCTGCTGAGGCCTGGTTATCTGGTGCTGAGGCCTGGTTATCTGCTGCTGAGGCCTGGTTATCTGCTGCTGAGGCCTGGTTATCTGCTGCTGAGGCCTGGTTATCTGCTGCCGAGGCCTGGTTATCTGGTGCTGAGGCCTGGTTATCTGCTGCTGAGGCCTGGTTATCTGGTGCTGAGGCCTGGTTATCTGCTGCTGAGGCCTGGTTATCTGGTGCTGAGGCCTGGTTATCTGCTGCTGAGGCCTGGTTATCTGCTGCTGAGGCCTGGTTATCTGCTGCTGAGGCCTGGTTATCTGCTGCTGAGGCCTGGTTATCTGGTGCTGAGGCCTGGTTATCTGGTGCTGAGGCCTGGTTATCTGCTGCTGAGGCCTGGTTATCTGCTGCTGAGGCCTGGTTATCTGGTACTGAGGCCTGGTTATCTGCTGCTGAGGCCTGGTTATCTGCTGCTGAGGCCTGGTTATCTGCTGCTGAGGCTGAGGCCTGGTTATCTGCTGCTGAGGCCTGGTTATCTGCTGCTGAGGCCTGGTTATCTGGTGCTGAGGCCTGGTTATCTGCTGCTGAGGCCTGGTTATCTGCTGCTGAGGCCTGGTTATCTGGTGCTGAGGCCTGGTTATCTGCTGCTGAGGCCTGGTTATCTGCTGCTGAGGCCTGGTTATCTGGTGCTGAGGCCTGGTTATCTGGTGCTGAGGCCTGGTTATCTGGTGCTGAGGCCTGGTTATCTGCTGCTGAGGCCTGGTTATCTGCTGCTGAGGCCTGGTTATCTGCTGCTGAGGCTGAGGCCTGGTTATCTGCTGCTGAGGCCTGGTTATCTGCTGCTGAGGCCTGGTTATCTGGTGCTGAGGCCTGGTTATCTGGTTTCAAGTTTCAAGTTTCTTTAATAGTTGTCATACAGAAGTACAGAATACTTTCATACAAAATGCTTCTTACTGTTACGCTCCAGAGACTGTGCTAGACAAGATAGTATCAAATAACATAGTATAGCATGTAATTTAGAAGAAGAAAATGAGGTCACAGTGTTCGGTATAGACATATGTACAATGTTCTGAGTTACCATATAATATACAATACTATGCAGTGTACTAATGTACAGTACTATATAGTGCAAAGCAGAAATGGGATGAGGTACAATTTAGGTACAATTTACAGTAAGGTGTACGAGTTGTAGTGCAATCCTTCATCAATAAATAAATATCTGCTGCTGAGGCCTGGTTATCTGCTGCTGAGGCCTGGTTATCTGCTGCTGAGGCCTGGTTATCTGCTGCTGAGGCCTGGTTATCTGGTGCTGAGGCCTGGTTATCTGCTGCTGAGGCCTGGTTATCTGGTGCTGAGGCCTGGTTATCTGGTGCTGAGGCCTGGTTATCTGCTGCTGAGGCCTGGTTATCTGCTGCTGAGGCCTGGTTATCTGGTGCTGAGGCCTGGTTATCTGGTGCTGAGGCCTGGTTATCTGCTGCTGAGGCCTAGTTATCTGCTGCTGAGGCTGAGGCCTGGTTATCTGCTGCTGAGGCCTGGTTATCTGCTGCTGATGCCTGGTTATCTGGTGCTGAGGCCTGGTTATCTGCTGCTGAGGCCTGGTTATCTGGTACTGAGGCCTGGTTATCTGCAGCTGAGGCCTGGTTTTCTGCTGCTGAGGCCTGGTTATCTGCTGCTGAGGCTGAGGCCTGGTTATCTGCTGCTGAGGCCTGGTTATCTGCTGATGAGGCCTGGTTATCTGGTGCTGATGCCTGGTTATCTGCTGCTGAGGCCTGGTTATCTGGTGCTGAGGCCTGGTTATCTGGTGCTGAGGCCTGGTTATCTGCTGCTGAGGCCTGGTTATCTGGTGCTGAGGCCTGGTTATCTGCTGCTGAGGCCTGGTTATCTGCTGCTGAGGCCTGGTTATCTGGTGCTGAGGCCTGGTTATCTGCTGCTGAGGCCTGGTTATCTGCTGCTGAGGCCTGGTTATCTGCTGCTGAGGCCTGGTTATCTGCTGCCGAGGCCTGGTTATCTGGTGCTGAGGCCTGGTTATCTGCTGCTGAGGCCTGGTTATCTGGTGCTGAGGCCTGGTTATCTGCTGCTGAGGCCTGGTTATCTGGTGCTGAGGCCTGGTTATCTGCTGCTGAGGCCTGGTTATCTGCTGCTGAGGCCTGGTTATCTGCTGCTGAGGCCTGGTTATCTGCTGCTGAGGCCTGGTTATCTGGTGCTGAGGCCTGGTTATCTGGTGCTGAGGCCTGGTTATCTGCTGCTGAGGCCTGGTTATCTGCTGCTGAGGCCTGGTTATCTGGTACTGAGGCCTGGTTATCTGCTGCTGAGGCCTGGTTATCTGCTGCTGAGGCCTGGTTATCTGCTGCTGAGGCTGAGGCCTGGTTATCTGCTGCTGAGGCCTGGTTATCTGCTGCTGAGGCCTGGTTATCTGGTGCTGAGGCCTGGTTATCTGCTGCTGAGGCCTGGTTATCTGCTGCTGAGGCCTGGTTATCTGGTGCTGAGGCCTGGTTATCTGCTGCTGAGGCCTGGTTATCTGCTGCTGAGGCCTGGTTATCTGGTGCTGAGGCCTGGTTATCTGGTGCTGAGGCCTGGTTATCTGGTGCTGAGGCCTGGTTATCTGCTGCTGAGGCCTGGTTATCTGCTGCTGAGGCCTGGTTATCTGCTGCTGAGGCTGAGGCCTGGTTATCTGCTGCTGAGGCCTGGTTATCTGCTGCTGAGGCCTGGTTATCTGGTGCTGAGGCATGGTTATCTGGTTTCAAGTTTCAAGTTTCTTTAATAGTTGTCATACAGAAGTACAGAATACTTTCATACAAAATGCTTCTTACTGTTACGCTCCAGAGACTGTGCTAGACAAGATAGTATCAAATAACATAGTATAGCATGTAATTTAGAAGAAGAAAATGAGGTCACAGTGTTCGGTATAGACATATGTACAATGTTCTGAGTTACCATATAATATACAATACTATGCAGTGTACTAATGTACAGTTATATATCGTATAGCATCGCGTCCCGCTCTGAGCCTTACGAGATACTCATATCTCCTGTGATACCTAATGTATCTCCCACGAACAAAAACACATGCACCCCACCTGTATGGGGCCCCGCCCCTTATGGTGGCCACCGCCCATATAACCATGACCCTGGTCATGAAACACCCTTCCTCTATTTTCGTCCCAGCGTGTTGGATGCGTGCACCATACGAGCTAGCGGAATGAAAAGATTAAGGAAGATTAATAATGTTGGAAGCTTACCGGAGGTTGCTGGCCCCTGGCATCTTCGACGCATGTTTTCGGCGACGCGACGGGCCTGTGATGTTCCTCGTTTGATGACTGCACATCGAGGTTCAGCTGTACAAGGCTGGCTGTCGGGCCAGCTTGTACTCAGGTAGGCCCTGTGTCTTCAGGCATGGGTATTAGTGTTAGTAATGCTGGTTTGTGTTGTTAACACAACCTTGTTGTGTGTTGGCGCCAGGGGCAAGATGGTTTGGTGAACGTTCTCTGCAGGGAACGGTTTCCAAGCTGTCTTGGGCGTGCTGCTAAAACATCTAAAGCTATGCTAACATGCTATCGCTACTGCCGCATGCTATCACTACTGCTAATTGCTATGCTGTTTTAATGTCTCCGCCGTGAGATGTTGTCACTCTCCCGCCTCTTGCCCGGTTCATCAATGAAGGTCAGTCGGTAGCTGTTGTGGGGTTTTGAGTTCTATTTACCTTTTTCGGGTAAATGGGTTGACAACGGGGTAGATCGTGGCTAGGTTCTAGCCAGGTATTACCTTGTGTTCCGGCGGGGTTTGTTGAACGGTGTTCCCATCTGGGTTGGCGTCGGGTAGTGGGGCTATGGGTCCAGCCGACATGGTAAACATGTTGCGTGTCTGTGCACAGGCAATTGTTGTCTTGGGTTCCACATTGCCTGGCGTTAGGCTGCAGTAGTATAAGGGCAGGGCCGCTTGGGAGAAATGTGAGGCCCTGTGCGTTTTTAGACGCGAGGCCCCCCATCTCCTGGGGCGGCCCTGTGTAGGGGGCTATTGTTTCATTTTGTCACTCTGCTATGAGAAGGTCTGTCTTGCTACAGCTTTCTCTCCTCTCAAACCATTCATACTGACGGTCAATCGGTATACTGGGGGAGTAGTGCGGGGGGGGGGCTTTGTTTACCTTTTTTGGTAAATGGGCTAAACTAGGGCTGGTGTTCTGTTGTGAATATTTTGAATGAAGACGGGTCTGGTCCGTCTCCCCTTAAACTTTGTGTGTATGGGTTTGCTCATTCTACAGTTTTTGTGGTTTAGCTCTTTTATTCATTTAACCTTTTCATGGTCCACACCACAGTGGAGGGTGCTGTTTGCAATCACCACTGGTGCTCCATGTTAACGTCAGTCCTTTGTTTTTGATATATTGAAACAATGCCCCGCCCGGCCGACACCATGGGTCGGCCTGGCGAGTGGCTGGTGGGCTGTTAAGGCTTGTACCGCCACGGTATGGAATTGGCAACGATTAGAACTGTGTTCGAATTGGTGTTTTTTCTATTACAGAAATGGTGTCTGGTGGAGGGGCCTTGAGGGCCGGCCGACGTCGACACATCGCGCACGGTGTTGGTAAACCACTCCGTCGAGGATGTTGACGTTATTAGCTTTGACCCAGCCGCAAGCTATAACCGCTCAGGGTTCCCCTCTCCGCAGGGGATTTTGGTCTTCTGCTGGAGCGCGGGCGGTATTGTCCTAGGCCCTACACCGCCTCACACCGCGCAGCCAGAAGAAGAGAGAGCACGGCCTCGTCAGCGGCGATGACGGGGCCCTCGACAGGCGGCCATGTTTCCCCCGCCAGTGGTGCCCTGGTTGGAGAATCGACAGGGTATCGCGAGGCCGACAGTCTTGGCGGCCGAGGGATCGGCCATTTTGGGTGATTTCGGTGTTGGTAAACCACTCCGTCGTCATTTTGCCGCGAGCAGCCCGCTCCCCGTTCAATCCTCTCTCTGGTATCCCCAGAAGCGGGGCTCTGAGCGTTCTCTTTTGGCTGCGGGCCGCGAACCTTCATTGAAGCGTATGCGGCCCCATTCTTCGCTTCTCATGGAGACAGGGGCTGACACCCAGTTGATGGCTGAGCCTGGGTCTGTCCGTGAGAATGTTGTGCTGTCAAGCGGCTCCCACACCTTGAACTGTGTTGGTTGAGCCTGGTGTTACGTCTGTCAACTTAAGTGTTGTCAGCAGGGGGGCTCGAAACCTTTTGAGGCACACAGTGCGGGCTTCCCCGGCCTCGCCTTCGCCAGGCCAGGTATCATGTTGGTGCTCCCACTCCTGGAATATTGGCAAGTGGTCGCAGCTCACATGGTTTGGGGTGGTAGTGATATCACTGCAGGGCTACGGTGTGTAGGAACCCATGGGGGCCTTACACCTTGCATGTCCGGCTGCAGAACGACTCCTTCAGCATGTTCTGGAGGGGTGTTCAGTGGGGGGGCTTTTTTGATCGGAAGCCCCCCGTATCAGACAGGCCCTTTTTCTGTCGGGGTTCCCCCTTGGGTGCGATTGCCTCGTGGGTGGTGTCAGGGTCAGGTGTTCCGACACGGAACGCGCTCCTCGCACGATTCCAGGGTTGTCTTCGCACAGCGGGGGGGACCGGGCCAACTATCTACAGTTCCTGGCGGACCTGCGCCACGTGACGGCGGGTGCGTTGGGAGTGTCGTCACATATGACTACGGCAGTACCATATGTCGAGGTAGATGGAGAGAATGGTGAGGCGGGGACTTGTGTTTACACAACCCCACCCGTTTTCAGGTTTGGTACAGACCCTGTTGTCGGGGTCTCCAGCAGGGACAGCTCTGGTCGACGAGATCCAATCTCTGTGGACGAAGCAAGCCATCGTCGTGGCGTTCTCCTCCCGGTGTTCTCTGCCCGAGAAGTCGGGAGGGAGGGGTGTAAGACCCAGGCTGGACCTGTCCCATGGGAAGGTTCAGCATTTTTTGGATCGTCTCCTACCTGTTGAACACTGTCAGGTGGGGGTCTGGTTCTCCTCCATAGACCTGTAGGATGCGTATGCGCATCCCCGATCTTCCATCCTAGGGCTTACCTACGCTTCCTTTGCAGGGTTAGCGTATGAGTACCAGAGGCTGCCGTTCGGTTTTCTCTGGCTCCCCGCATCTTCACCAAGTGCGTGGAGGCCGCACTGGGGCCTCTGCGTCATCCGGGGTTACGGAGTGTTCTGCCCTGATGACGTTCTGGTCCTTCGCGGTCAAGGTGGATCGTCAGGTCTCGTACCAGGCAGGTCTCTACCAGCCTGGGGTTGCTGTACACTGGATGTAGAGTATTCCTCTTCCCAGTCAACGGTTGGAGGGCTATGGGCATCCATCTCGGAGCGTGTTGTCAACACGCTCGGGAGGTTCCGTCCTAGGACGGTTACGGCGCTGTCTCACGTCGCGTTTTCACCGACGCCTCCCTCGCTGGTGATGCGTCGGGCCAACGCAGTAGGGGGCAGCTGGCAAACCATGCTGCCCGGTCTGCGCTACGTTCAATGTGTTGGTGTTGAAAGCGGTCCTTCTGGTCCACAAATGGTGTTGATCAGGACGGACGATACGACGTCAGTGTCGTGTATCGACAGACAGGGAGGAGTACGCTCCCCCTGTCTGCACCAGGCGGCGGGCGGCTGGCTATGGGCGTCCTCCATCTGCGCGGCCTAAGGGCTCCCCACATCCCCGGCAGGGAGAATGTGGGTGCAGGTGTACTGTCGCGGGGCGGCCCTCATCCTGACGGGTGAGGATTGCGTCTGGACATGGCCAGGCAGGTCTGGGACCGATGCCGTGCCGCCAGGGATTCTTCCCCATACATCTGTTAGGTCAGTTGTTGGGACGGGTACGTTGAGGGGCGCAGGTTCTTGATCCTGATGGTGTTACCATCTGGACTGCACATGCTCCCTCCACTGTCGCGCTTACGCGGGCAGATGACGTATGTTCCAAGTGTGGTGTAAGGCGGGGGGCCTGGACTCAGTCTCCTGCCCCCTGGTTGCTGTCCTTAGTTACCTCCAGTCTCTCCTTGATAGACTGTCGGCTTCGACGGTGAGGGTATATGCAGCAGCTATATCCTCCTATCATGAGGGGTTTGAGGGGATGTCTTGTTCAGCCACCCTCTTGTGAAGCGTTTCCTGCTTGGCGCTCGACGCGTTAAGCCGGTGCAACGCTCCTTGGCTCCGACTTGGGATCTTCAATTGGTCCTTGGTCGGTTGTCCTTGGCCCCGTTTGAGCCGCTCGAGCGGGCGCCGTTGGGACAGCTGTCCTTCAGGACCGCGTTCCTTCTGGCTGTCACTTCCGCTAAACGCGTAGGTGAGCTCTGTGCTCTCTCGGTACATCCAGAGTGCCTGTCTTTTCGGACCGATTGCGGTGTCACTCTGCGACCTAATCCTGCTTTCGTGCCTGAGAATATCCGGAGTTCCTTCCGCTCCCGGGATATTGTGGTTCAGGCGTTTCGTCCTCCTCCTCACACTGGTGAGTTAGATGCGGGCCTTCACCTGTCATGTCCAGTCCGTGCTTGGGGATTTACCTCAGCCGTACTCAGGATTTCAGTGTTACCGACCAGCTTTTTGTCTGTTACGGTGGGGCTCGTGCTGGTAAGGCACTGTCGGAGCAGCGCCTGTCCCATTGGTTGTGCGAGGGTGTTACCCTCTGCTACACGCTGGCTGGGCAGGATCCCCCTGGGGGCGTCAGGGCGCACTCCACTCATGGGGTTGCTGCCTCTGCCGCTCTCCTGGGTGGGGCCTCGGTGGAGGCCATCTGTGCTGCAGCTTCATGGTCCTCCCCGGGCTCCTTTGAAAGGTTTTTCCTCATGGACATGACCGGGGGTTCTGTCTCCCAGGCGGTTCTGGGGTCTGTGGCCTTTCCTGCTTTCCGTCCTTTGGTCGGGTAGCAGGAGTGTATGGGTATGGGCCGCAGTGTGTTGAGTCACACGTGGTTCCGCCTGTACGGTGTGTTCAAGGGGTTCTGGCTCCCTCTTGTTCGCATTCAGGTGGAGTTGACTGCGCCCCCCCTTCGTTAGGAAGGATGGGGTGACAGGGCTCCCCGCACCCCTTGATGTGGGCTTACGGGTCCTCAGGGGGTACATCTGTCGGGTCTCGCGCCCGCTCTTCCCCATTATCTCGTAAGGCTCAGAGCGGGACGCGATGCTATACGATATATAACGATAGGTTATGTAGATAACCTAGTTATATTAGTATAGGCTAAGCGTCCCGCTCTGCGCGCCCTGAGTTCCCTCTTGAGGGATCTTTTCCTGGGACGGGTTTTGGCGAGGAAGGGTGTTTCATGACCAGGGTCATGGTTATATGGGCGGTGGCCACCATAAGGGGCGGGGCCCCATACAGGTGGGGTGCATGTGTTTTTGTTCGTGGGAGATACATTAGGTATCACAGGAGATATGAGTATCTCGTAAGGCTCAGAGCGGGACGCTTAGCCTATACTAATATAACTAGGTTATCTACATAACCTATCGTACTATATAGTGCAAAGCAGAAATGGGATGAGGTACAATTTAGGTACAATTTACAGTAAGGTGTACGAGTTGTAGTGCAATCCTTCATCAATAAATAAATATCTGCTGCTGAGGCCTGGTTATCTGCTGCTGAGGCCTGGTTATCTGCTGCTGAGGCCTGGTTATCTGCTGCTGAGGCCTGGTTATCTGGTGCTGAGGCCTGGTTATCTGCTGCTGAGGCCTGGTTATCTGCTGCTGAGGCCTGGTTATCTGGTGCTGAGGCCTGGTTATCTGGTGCTGAGGCCTGGTTATCTGCTGCTGAGGCCTGGTTATCTGCTGCTGAGGCCTGGTTATCTGCTGCTGAGGCCTGGTTATCTGCTGCTGAGGCCTGGTTATCTGGTGCTGAGGCCTGGTTATCTGGTGCTGAGGCCTGGTTATCTGCTGCTGAGGCCTGGTTATCTGCTGCTGAGGCCTGGTTATCTGGTACTGAGGCCTGGTTATCTGCTGCTGAGACCTGGTTATCTGCTGCTGAGGCCTGGTTATCTGCTGCTGTGGCTGAGGCCTGGTTATCTGCTGCTGATGCCTGGTTATCTGCTGCTGAGGCCTGGTTATCTGGTGCTGAGGCCTGGTTATCTGCTGCTGAGGCCTGGTTATCTGCTGCTGAGGCCTGGTTATCTGCTGCTGAGGCCTGGTTATCTGGTGCTGAGGCCTGGTTATCTGCTGCTGAGGCCTGGTTATCTGGTGCTGAGGCCTGGTTATCTGGTGCTGAGGCCTGGTTATCTGGTGCTGAGGCCTGGTTATCTGGTGCTGAGGCCTGGTTATCTGCTGCTGAGGCCTGGTTATCTGCTGCTGAGGCCTGGTTATCTGCTGCTGAGGCTGAGGCCTGGTTATCTGCTGCTGAGGCCTGGTTATCTGCTGCTGAGGCCTGGTTATCTGGTGCTGAGGCCTGGTTATCTGCTGCTGAGGCCTGGTTATCTGCTGCTGAGGCCTGGTTATCTGCTGCTGAGGCCTGGTTATCTGGTGCTGAGGCCTGGTTATCTGCTGCTGAGGCCTGGTTATCTGCTGCTGAGGCTGAGGCCTGGTTATCTGCTGCTGAGGCCTGGTTATCTGCTGCTGAGGCCTGGTTATCTGGTGCTGAGGCCTGGTTATCTGGTTTCAAGTTTCACGTTTCTTTAATAGTTGTCATACAGAAGTACAGAATACTTTCATACAAAATGCTTCTTACTGTTACGCTCCAGAGACTGTGCTAGACAAGATAGTATCAAATAACATAGTATAGCATGTAATTTAGAAGAAGAAAATGAGGTCACAGTGTTCGGTATAGACATATGTACAATGTTCTGAGTTACCATATAATATACAATACTATGCAGTGTACTAATGTACAGTACTATATAGTGCAAAGCAGAAATGGGATGAGGTACAATTTAGGTACAATTTACAGTAAGGTGTACGAGTTGTAGTGCAATCCTTCATCAATAAATAAATATCTGCTGCTGAGGCCTGGTTATCTGCTGCTGAGGCCTGGTTATCTGCTGCTGAGGCCTGGTTATCTGCTGCTGAGGCCTGGTTATCTGGTGCTGAGGCCTGGTTATCTGCTGCTGAGGCCTGGTTATCTGCTGCTGAGGCCTGGTTATCTGGTGCTGAGGCCTGGTTATCTGGTGCTGAGGCCTGGTTATCTGCTGCTGAGGCCTGGTTATCTGCTGCTGAGGCCTGGTTATCTGCTGCTGAGGCCTGGTTATCTGCTGCTGAGGCCTGGTTATCTGGTGCTGAGGCCTGGTTATCTGGTGCTGAGGCCTGGTTATCTGCTGCTGAGGCCTGGTTATCTGCTGCTGAGGCCTGGTTATCTGGTACTGAGCCTGGTTATCTGCTGCTGAGACCTGGTTATCTGCTGCTGAGGCCTGGTTATCTGCTGCTGAGGCTGAGGCCTGGTTATCTGCTGCTGAGGCCTGGTTATCTGCTGCTGAGGCCTGGTTATCTGGTGCTGAGGCCTGGTTATCTGCTGCTGAGGCCTGGTTATCTGCTGCTGAGGCCTGGTTATCTGCTGCTGAGGCCTGGTTTTCTGGTGCTGAGGCCTGGTTATCTGGTGCTGAGGCCTGGTTATCTGCTGCTGAGGCCTGGTTATCTGCTGCTGAGGCCTGGTTATCTGCTGCTGAGGCCTGGTTATCTGCTGCTGAGGCCTGGTTATCTGGTGCTGAGGCCTGGTTATCTGGTGCTGAGGCCTGGTTATCTGCTGCTGAGGCCTGGTTATCTGCTGCTGAGGCCTGGTTATCTGGTACTGAGCCTGGTTATCTGCTGCTGAGACCTGGTTATCTGCTGCTGAGGCCTGGTTATCTGCTGCTGAGGCTGAGGCCTGGTTATCTGCTGCTGAGGCCTGGTTATCTGCTGCTGAGGCCTGGTTATCTGGTGCTGAGGCCTGGTTATCTGCTGCTGAGGCCTGGTTATCTGCTGCTGAGGCCTGGTTATCTGCTGCTGAGGCCTGGTTATCTGGTGCTGAGGCCTGGTTATCTGCTGCTGAGGCCTGGTTATCTGGTGCTGAGGCCTGGTTATCTGGTGCTGAGGCCTGGTTATCTGGTGCTGAGGCCTGGTTATCTGGTGCTGAGGCCTGGTTATCTGCTGCTGAGGCCTGGTTATCTGCTGCTGAGGCCTGGTTATCTGCTGCTGAGGCTGAGGCCTGGTTATCTGCTGCTGAGGCTTGGTTATCTGGTGCTGAGGCCTGGTTATCTGCTGCTGAGGCCTGGTTATCTGCTGCTGAGGCCTGGTTATCTGCTGCTGAGGCCTGGTTATCTGGTGCTGAGGCCTGGTTATCTGGTGCTGAGGCCTGGTTATCTGCTGCTGAGGCCTGGTTATCTGCTGCTGAGGCCTGGTTATCTGGTGCTGAGGCCTGGTTATCTGGTGCTGATGCCTGGTTATCTGCTGCTGAGGCCTAGTTATCTGCTGCTGAGGCTGAGGCCTGGTTATCTGCTGCTGAGGCCTGGTTATCTGCTGCTGATGCCTGGTTATCTGGTGCTGAGGCCTGGTTATCTGCTGCTGAGGCCTGGTTATCTGGTACTGAGGCCTGGTTATCTGCTGCTGAGGCTGAGGCCTGGTTATCTGCTGCTGAGGCCTGGTTATCTGCTGATGAGGCCTGGTTATCTGGTGCTGATGCCTGGTTATCTGCTGCTGAGGCCTGGTTATCTGGTGCTGAGGCCTGGTTATCTGGTGCTGAGGCCTGGTTATCTGCTGCTGAGGCCTGGTTATCTGGTGCTGAGGCCTGGTTATCTGCTGCTGAGGCCTGGTTATCTGGTGCTGAGGCCTGGTTATCTGGTGCTGAGGCCTGGTTATCTGGTGCTGAGGCCTGGTTATCTGCTGCCGAGGCCTGGTTATCTGCTGCTGAGGCCTGGTTATCTGCTGCTGAGGCCTGGTTATCTGCTGCTGAGGCCTGGTTATCTGGTGCTGAGGCCTGGTTATCTGGTGCTGAGGCCTGGTTATCTGCTGCTGAGGCCTGGTTATCTGCTGCTGAGGCCTGGTTATCTGGTACTGAGGCCTGGTTATCTGCTGCTGAGGCCTGGTTATCTGCTGCTGAGGCCTGGTTATCTGCTGCTGAGGCCTGGTTATCTGGTGCTGAGGCCTGGTTATCTGCTGCTGAGGCCTGGTTATCTGGTACTGAGGCCTGGTTATCTGCTGCTGAGGCCTGGTTATCTGCTGCTGAGGCCTGGTTATCTGCTGCTGAGGCTGAGGCCTGGTTATCTGCTGCTGAGGCCTGGTTATCTGCTGATGAGGCCTGGTTATCTGGTGCTGATGCCTGGTTATCTGCTGCTGAGGCCTGGTTATCTGGTGCTGAGGCCTGGTTATCTGGTGCTGAGGCCTGGTTATCTGCTGCTGAGGCCTGGTTATCTGGTGCTGAGGCCTGGTTATCTGCTGCTGAGGCCTGGTTATCTGCTGCTGAGGCCTGGTTATCTGCTGCTGAGGCCTGGTTATCTGGTGCTGAGGCCTGGTTATCTGGTGCTGAGGCCTGGTTATCTGCTGCTGAGGCCTGGTTATCTGCTGCTGAGGCCTGGTTATCTGGTGCTGAGGCCTGGTTATCTGCTGCTGAGGCCTGGTTATCTGCTGCTGAGGCCTGGTTATCTGGTGCTGAGGCCTGGTTATCTGGTGCTGAGGCCTGGTTATCTGGTGCTGAGGCCTGGTTATCTGCTGCTGAGGCCTGGTTATCTGGTGCTGAGGCCTGGTTATCTGCTGCTGAGGCCTGGTTATCTGCTGCTGAGGCCTGGTTATCTGGTGCTGAGGCCTGGTTATCTGGTGCTGAGGCCTGGTTATCTGCTGCTGAGGCCTGGTTATCTGCTGCTGAGGCCTGGTTATCTGCTGCTGAGGCCTGGTTATCTGCTGCTGAGGCCTGGTTATCTGGTGCTGAGGCCTGGTTATCTGGTGCTGAGGCCTGGTTATCTGCTGCTGAGGCCTGGTTATCTGCTGCTGAGGCCTGGTTATCTGGTACTGAGGCCTGGTTATCTGCTGCTGAGACCTGGTTATCTGCTGCTGAGGCCTGGTTATCTGCTGCTGAGGCTGAGGCCTGGTTATCTGCTGCTGAGGCCTGGTTATCTGCTGCTGAGGCCTGGTTATCTGGTGCTGAGGCCTGGTTATCTGCTGCTGAGGCCTGGTTATCTGCTGCTGAGGCCTGGTTATCTGCTGCTGAGGCCTGGTTATCTGGTGCTGAGGCCTGGTTATCTGCTGCTGAGGCCTGGTTATCTGGTGCTGAGGCCTGGTTATCTGGTGCTGAGGCCTGGTTATCTGGTGCTGAGGCCTGGTTATCTGCTGCTGAGGCCTGGTTATCTGCTGCTGAGGCCTGGTTATCTGCTGCTGAGGCTGAGGCCTGGTTATCTGCTGCTGAGGCCTGGTTATCTGCTGCTGAGGCCTGGTTATCTGGTGCTGAGGCCTGGTTATCTGCTGCTGAGGCCTGGTTATCTGCTGCTGAGGCCTGGTTATCTGCTGCTGAGGCCTGGTTATCTGGTGCTGAGGCATGGTTATCTGCTGCTGAGGCCTGGTTATCTGCTGCTGAGGCTGAGGCCTGGTTATCTGCTGCTGAGGCCTGGTTATCTGCTGCTGAGGCCTGGTTATCTGCTGCTGAGGCCTGGTTATCTGGTGCTGAGGCCTGGTTATCTGGTTTCAAGTTTCAAGTTTCTTTAATAGTTGTCATACAGAAGTACAGAATACTTTCATACAAAATGCTTCTTACTGTTACGCTCCAGAGACTGTGCTAGACAAGATAGTATCAAATAACATAGTATAGCATGTAATTTAGAAGAAGAAAATGAGGTCACAGTGTTCGGTATAGACATATGTACAATGTTCTGAGTTACCATATAATATACAATACTATGCAGTGTACTAATGTACAGTACTATATAGTGCAAAGCAGAAATGGGATGAGGTACAATTTAGGTACAATTTACAGTAAGGTGTACGAGTTGTAGTGCAATCCTTCATCAATAAATAAATATCTGCTGCTGAGGCCTGGTTATCTGCTGCTGAGGCCTGGTTATCTGCTGCTGAGGCCTGGTTATCTGCTGCTGAGGCCTGGTTATCTGGTGCTGAGGCCTGGTTATCTGCTGCTGAGGCCTGGTTATCTGCTGCTGAGGCCTGGTTATCTGGTGCTGAGGCCTGGTTATCTGGTGCTGAGGCCTGGTTATCTGCTGCTGCGGCCTGGTTATCTGCTGCTGAGGCCTGGTTATCTGCTGCTGAGGCCTGGTTATCTGCTGCTGAGGCCTGGTTATCTGGTGCTGAGGCCTGGTTATCTGGTGCTGAGGCCTGGTTATCTGCTGCTGAGGCCTGGTTATCTGCTGCTGAGGCCTGGTTATCTGGTACTGAGCCTGGTTATCTGCTGCTGAGACCTGGTTATCTGCTGCTGAGGCCTGGTTATCTGCTGCTGAGGCTGAGGCCTGGTTATCTGCTGCTGAGGCCTGGTTATCTGCTGCTGAGGCCTGGTTATCTGGTGCTGAGGCCTGGTTATCTGCTGCTGAGGCCTGGTTATCTGCTGCTGAGGCCTGGTTATCTGCTGCTGAGGCCTGGTTATCTGGTGCTGAGGCCTGGTTATCTGCTGCTGAGGCCTGGTTATCTGGTGCTGAGGCCTGGTTATCTGGTGCTGAGGCCTGGTTATCTGGTGCTGAGGCCTGGTTATCTGGTGCTGAGGCCTGGTTATCTGCTGCTGAGGCCTGGTTATCTGCTGCTGAGGCCTGGTTATCTGCTGCTGAGGCTGAGGCCTGGTTATCTGCTGCTGAGGCCTGGTTATCTGCTGCTGAGGCCTGGTTATCTGGTGCTGAGGCCTGGTTATCTGCTGCTGAGGCCTGGTTATCTGCTGCTGTGGCCTGGTTATCTGCTGCTGAGGCCTGGTTATCTGGTGCTGAGGCCTGGTTATCTGGTGCTGAGGCCTGGTTATCTGCTGCTGAGGCCTGGTTATCTGCTGCTGAGGCCTGGTTATCTGGTGCTGAGGCCTGGTTATCTGGTGCTGATGCCTGGTTATCTGCTGCTGAGGCCTAGTTATCTGCTGCTGAGGCTGAGGCCTGGTTATCTGCTGCTGAGGCCTGGTTATCTGCTGCTGATGCCTGGTTATCTGGTGCTGAGGCCTGGTTATCTGCTGCTGAGGCCTGGTTATCTGGTACTGAGGCCTGGTTATCTGCTGCTGAGGCTGAGGCCTGGTTATCTGCTGCTGAGGCCTGGTTATCTGCTGATGAGGCCTGGTTATCTGGTGCTGATGCCTGGTTATCTGCTGCTGAGGCCTGGTTATCTGGTGCTGAGGCCTGGTTATCTGGTGCTGAGGCCTGGTTATCTGCTGCTGAGGCCTGGTTATCTGGTGCTGAGGCCTGGTTATCTGCTGCTGAGGCCTGGTTATCTGCTGCTGAGGCGTGGTTATCTGGTGCTGAGGCCTGGTTATCTGGTGCTGAGGCCTGGTTATCTGGTGCTGAGGCCTGGTTATCTGCTGCCGAGGCCTGGTTATCTGCTGCTGAGGCCTGGTTATCTGCTGCTGAGGCCTGGTTATCTGCTGCTGAGGCCTGGTTATCTGGTGCTGAGGCCTGGTTATCTGGTGCTGAGGCCTGGTTATCTGCTGCTGAGGCCTGGTTATCTGCTGCTGAGGCCTGGTTATCTGGTACTGAGGCCTGGTTATCTGCTGCTGAGGCCTGGTTATCTGCTGCTGAGGCCTGGTTATCTGCTGCTGAGGCCTGGTTATCTGGTGCTGAGGCCTGGTTATCTGCTGCTGAGGCCTGGTTATCTGGTACTGAGGCCTGGTTATCTGCTGCTGAGGCCTGGTTATCTGCTGCTGAGGCCTGGTTATCTGCTGCTGAGGCTGAGGCCT
>NW_028171989.1:0-5000 GCF_963971535.1 Notolepis coatsorum
ATGGAATAATGGAAGGAAAATATGCAAAACTATATTTTATAAATTGTGTCTCAAATGGTTTGAATTCCCTGGTTAATGTGTGCAATTAATGACATTTATTACATGGCGTTTTAACATTCGCTGAAATGCTTGATTGTGATTGGTCAATAGCTCTCGTCAGAGATCCGTTATTACTCGATAACGGACCTCTGCCGAGCAATAATGACCGCTGTTCGCAGCTGTAGCAATCAAGCCCACTGACACACACTGCATCAGTGCAGCCAATCAGACACACCTGCCGGCTGCCGGCGATGACAGCGCGGAGCGACAGAACAGAACTGCGTCTGCATTTGATCTCGTCTTGTCGATGGTGTAAAATGAATTAGGTATATTGGGTCTCATTCCCGAACGAATTTACGGCAAAACATTTAGTCTTAGCCAGATTAGGGCTGGGAGCGGGAGTCCCCAAATTTTCCTGAGATCAGATTTGACCGTGGCTGAGAGCAGATTTAAGAGTGCTGAGGAGCACTCTTAAATCTGCTCCCAGCCACGATCAAATCTCATGATTGATTGACTAATTTAAAAATGTATTAACTTGATAGACTGTGTTCTCATAGTGATTCCTTCATGTCAACGCTACAGGCCTCCTTGGAATTAATTACTTAATCATAATTAAAATAAATATGACAATATTTGTACGATAAGAAATTACGCATTTGATGTCGGAAAAATAAATAATATGGATTCATCTGATCACAGGGCAGCTGCTTAACCATATCTGAACCAGCTATTTTGGACAAATGTATAATTACTTTAATTACTCAGATATTCAAACACAATTATGGTGAAATGATTGAAAATAATAATTATTTAATGCCTTCTGTTATTTATTATTATTATTATTATTATTATTATTATTATTATTATTATTATTATTATTATTATTATTATTATTATTATTATTATTATTATTATTATTATTATTATTATTATTATTATTATTATTATTATTATTATTATTATTATTATTATTATTATTATTATTATTATTATTATTATTATTATTATTATTATTATTATTATTATTATTATTATTTAATGCCTCTGCGAGGCGCCTCGGTATTCTAAACTCTGTGTCGGTCAATTATTTTGTGACAATGACCTCGTAGCTATACATTATCCCTTACTGTTACAAAGGGTCAGATTAAACCGAATATATATATTTATTGCTTGAGATCCCATGTATAATATTTGTATATCGTTTGATATCCCTTGTATATTCGTTGTACATATACACGGAATATCCCTTTACCTAGGTACAGGCCAGACCATAATATTCGTTCTCCTATTGGACAGCGACCCCCCTAGGCGCCAACGGCCATACCCCCAATGTCTAGTTCAAAGCCACCGCCAAGGCTTGTCTCAACATGCCCAAGTTTGCGCAGTAATACGAGACAGAACTGAGGTTGGCACTAGATTATTCACCTTACGTATAAATACGTTGCAGGTGGATACAGCAGTTAGTTACCCTCAAACGAGTTAACCCAACAAGTTGAAGCCTTCATCACGAGTCAACGACCAAGTGAAGTGAGCAACCTTGCGTCTAAATAGAGCACTTAGAACCGCGTGCGAATAGGATAGTAAAGTGTCAGAGCTTAGTGAAATAACGTCAAGTTCGACCTAGTTAATGTGAAGTTAAGGAGAATCTACACCGGTGAATGCAGAGCCTTTTCCGGCTGGATTATTGCTTTGGTACTGTGGCTGCTGGAGCAGAGAACCGTCTACCCCCACTGCTGTGTGGGATCAACCCGTGAGGAGCATCACTCGAGCCCGTCTCTAGGAAGAGGCTGGCTGGCTTTCATCCATGCTGTCCCGCATACTTGGATTATAGCTGCTGCTTTTGTCTGCCGATCGAGGGGAGTATATGTACCGCCTCCCGTAGCTGGAGCTTATTGATTCCTCGTTGATCCAGACTTTTGCTCCCGAACATTCCTCTCCCCTGCTGGCTTACAACCGGAGGGAACCCCCTTAGTATCTCCAGCTGACCTACGAGTGTACCTTATATAATTCTTATGCTACCGGTGGTATTAATTATCTCCATCGTAATATGCTCATGGACTTACGCTCTTGACCTATTCATGCACATTCTTCGCCTTACAAGCGCAACTCTAATTCTCAATACTGTAAGATAACATTGATGCTCTTCTAATAAATATTACAAACAGTACTTTCCTTGTTAAGCCGTGTTATTGTGTGGGTGTTCATCTCATATACATGTGTACTGTATGGCCAGTAGTAATGTACATAACTCAGTAGTGGTTTAATGATACCATACTTATTCAATACAGTCAGGGAATTGTACCCCTCAGTTACAATTGGTCCTTCGAGCCGGATGGTAATTAGCGTAATATTAATATAATATTAATATTGACATGGCCAGCGATGAACACTCCACAAACGGTTCTCCTAAGCTAGATCGCCCGCAGCGCAGACGGCAGCCACCTCCTTACCTAGAGGACTACGCTGCCAGTCTACTACCTAGCTTTATACAGACGTTAAACGCGGAAAAAGCGGATAGTAAAAGTATGTCAAACCCTACCGACCAGGCGACCCTGCCAGTAGAGACCCTAGTGGGTTCTAACGTAACTGACCAAGCTCACGGGGGGGACCAGGAGGGACATGACATGACTTTACCCCCCGACAACGTCAACGGGACAGTCCCCGGAGAGCTCCAGGATAAAGAAAGCGCTCCAGGGACGGAACCCGACCCACTACCAAAAGAGAAGCGCGCCCAGGAGACGGATCTCGAGGCGCGCCCAGAGAACAAATCCCCAACGAGCACTGCCAGAAGCCGATCACCTCCATCAGTGTCTTCCCCCAGCGAGGCGGACAAGATGCTGGCGCAGGCATTTATCGCCACCCTGGCAGCCTCCACTGAACGCGATCGACTTCAAGCGCAACAACTAAGTGAGCGCGAACATTCTACCATGGAAAGAGAACGCCTCCAGGCTCAACAGACGAGCGAGCGCGAACACGCTGCAATCGAGCGAGAGCGCTTCCAGGCGCAACAAAGGAGTGAAGACGACCGCATAAGACTGGAGACCAGACGCCTTCAGACGGAAGAGAACATTGAAAGAAGCCGCGCCGATGCGCAGCACGCCGCCGCCAATGCACAGCGCGATGCCGCCAATGCACAGCTCCACGCCGCCCATGCCAGCGCCAATGCACAGCGTGACGCCGCCAATGCCCACCGCAAAGCACAGCGCGACGCCGCCCATGCCCAGCGCGAAGCAGAGCGCGACCGGCTGCAGGCGCAGATGGTAGAACAATTGATCGCCATGGCGACACCCCCTCTCTCCGCACGGAGCTCCCGGAGATCATCCCGACAAGGGTCTAGGGCACATTCCCCTACCCGACCAAGCGACCCGGGACCCCGCCAACAGGAGGATCCTGTCTGCGTCTCCGAACCCCCTCCCCGGCCGGTCCATACGAGGCCCAGCAACCGGGAAGAACCGGCCTACGTCGCCGAGAGACTGAACAGAAGACTCCAGGACCTAGCAGAGGAAGAGGAAGAGGAAGAGGAAGAGGAGGAATGTCAAGCCGACCAGCAGCAACGTACTCTGGACCAGGAGGCCCAGTACAACCCCGACCAGCAGCAACGTACTCTGGACCAGGAGGCCCAGTACAGCCCAGACGTCAGCCCCGAGTCACTGCGCTACAAACCCCCGACTCAACTCACGGGTGAGTTTGACGCACCGTCAGCACCGAGGAACAGCACCTGGGTACCCGGCCCCCGGTACCCACCAAGTACCAGCCCACGACAGCACGTACGGGGAGACTCGCCCAGGAGGCCTCTCCCCCAACGCTCACCGATGTGCCAGCCATCCATGGCATCGTACCTTGGCACACCGACGTTCCCGGATTTTACACACGAGGACAGAGCACAGTACACGGAACTACGGATGTGCTTAGAGACTATGATGTCCGACGTCCCCGATGAGACGTACAAATATGCTATCCTCCTCAAGCACCTGAAGGTGCCCAGAGCGCATAATATAGCGCTGGCATATTCCAACTCAAGTACCCCATACACCGCGGCTCTAGTAGCCCTCGACCAGCGTTATGGACGCATATGGGACTACGTGATACAGGAAATAAGAGATATCGACCGCCTCCCCCCAGCCAGAGACAACAGAGCATTGGATGACCTCTCTATCAAGGTACAGTCCCTGGTAGGGATGCTGGGGTCCCAAAAGGAGAAAGGGAAGAGGAGTTCACCAGTGTTTTAATCTGTATTCCTACCTGTGTGAGGAGTTCACCAGTGTTTTAATCTGTATTCCTACCTGTGTGAGGAGTTCACCAGTGTTTTAATCTGTATTCCTACCTGTGTGAGGAGTTCACCAGTGTTTTAATATGTATTCCTACCTGTGTGAGGAGTTCACCAGTGTTTTAAAATGTATTTAACCTGTATTTAATCTACCTGTGTGAGGAGTTCACCAGTGTTTTAATCTGTATTCCTACCTGTGTGAGGAGTTCACCAGTGTTTTAATCTGTATTCCTACCTGTGTGAGGAGTTCACCAGTGTTTTAATCTGTATTCCTACCTGTGTGAGGAGTTCACCAGTGTTTTAATATGTATTCCTACCTGTGTGAGGAGGTCACCAGTGTTTTAATTGGTATTCCTACCTGTGTGAGGAGTTGACCAGTGTTTTCAGGGAGCTGGGGTTGCGGATGAGCTTGTCTAGAAGACAGACAATCTCGTCGAACTTGGGTCGGTTGCTGCGTTCGCGCTGCCAGCAGTCCATCATGAGATGGTATAGTGCTGCAGGGCAATCCATAGGACCTGGCAACCTGTAGCTCTCCTCCACCGCCTTAATCACCTGGGAGGGGGATATAGAGATCAATCAGAATTTCATCCAGTGTGCTTCAGTTTCCCATCAGAGTGATGGGCAGTTTATTTGAGAATGTCGATGATGACTCACACCCCCGTCTGCTCAGCCAGACATTGCCTTCTGGGAGATG
>NW_028171989.1:10000-15500 GCF_963971535.1 Notolepis coatsorum
ATTATTTTTTTTTAATACACAGTTTACCAAAATCGCTCTTAACACATTCAGAGCCACGCCCCTTTGACCATAATAGGGCTACCGTGCCAATAAGGAAGTCAATGGGAGGTCAGGGAAATTTGTGAAGGCTTAAACTATATCTAAAATTATGGCTATGGGTCTAAAACACCCCTCGCTTATCAATGACTTGCTTGCAGTCAACATGTATGAAACGGATTGTTTTTTCATTGGTACATTTACGTTTTATACCGTTTTGAATACGAATATAGTTTTGGAGAGTTCTAGTAATTCCAGAGAAATTCCGCAATAATAACTCTTGGAATACACAAAACACGTTGTAATTTTTCGGCTGATTTATGAATAGTTTTCAAATAAACGCTAGATTATCGATAGTATATGTGTACTTATGCGCGCTAGAGAAGGGGGCTGAAAAATCGATTATCCATGCCGTGCTTAGCGCTAACGTTACACACACACAAACACACACACACTCACACACACACACACACACACACACACACACACACACACACACACACACACACACACACACACACACACACCTACACACACACACACACACACACACACACACACACACACACACACACACACACACACACACACACACACACACACACACACATTGTGATCGCTGTGAAAAAAACATCTGATTAACCCAAAACTGGTACAATAGAGTCCTTACCTCACATCAGACGTTCTGCAAAAAGATTAATCCAATTCCTGATCGCCATTCCAAATATTGATCGCGTTTATTGATCCAACGTTATAGTCCAAAACACATAATCGAAAGCTGCTCCCAGCCTCTCCAGTGAATGTGGTAACAGATACTGCTTGCCAGAGAAGGGAAAACCCCGGACCGGACTTTTTTTCTGATGCACATGCCCACCCAATGCAATCCAATGATGTGCAATACCATCCGGGAGACAATAGGCGGCGGTATTTGCCCTTTTCGAGCTCAGACCCATTCCCAATGATAACGTCAGGCTGGATGGATGAAAAATGAATGGATATTGCTAATAAAAGAAATAACGATTAAAAAACAAGTTGTCTTGTTTTTTCTCTGGCCTTGGCACTCAACACATGGCGAGTTAAAACGACTAATCTCGTCGTTGGCACTCAATGTGTTAATCACCCATTTCTGAACGGATTCATATGAAATTTGTGTTTTCAGCTTATACATTTTTTTTGGGATATTATCTTTTTGGATATTGCAACTACTACAGATAAACGTGAGTACACAAGTACAAGTACAACTCAAGTTCAGCCCTATGTTACTCTATTTCATTAGCACTAAAAGTGATTTTTCTTTATTGTGTAAGAAACCTCAGAATGTTATCTTTCAAAAGAGACCAGGATTATGCATGTGCTATAAGTATAAAGTATAAAGATAAGCTTTTCAAAAGAAGTATGCAAGTTCAAGTAAAGAAATTGCCGCTTTTCTGGGCGCATGTTATGTGGTAAAGGATTTTTTATTAAAGCAATAAAGATTCCTTGCAGACTGCCGCCTCTACTATGGACTTCTGTTATAGGTGAACTGGGCCTCTGTATTTAGTCTTATACTTGTATTTAACTATATCCTTGAAGAACACCTGGTTTTTCACTTCAATATTACCATCATCATGTTCTTTTTACGCAATGCAACACTCCCTATCTTTTCTTCACATGAGTTATTGTTTGAATTGTAGTAATAATACAGTAAGCTACTAATGCAGGATAGATTCAGGGTGGAAGACTTATACTATGGAAATGGCAAAGACAAAGTCCAGACAAAATAAAAGTTTGATTTATCTTTTGTGGCTCAACAAATAAAGACAGAAAATATGCAAAAATAAATACATACGACTGTACATACTATACATGGATATACACTTAAAATCATGTCACTATCCAACTTACATCCTGATTCGACATCTCCCAGTAGGGCCTCTCGCCGTATGACATCACTTCCCACATGACGATCCCATAGCTCCACACGTCGCTGGCCGAGGTGAACTTCCTGTATGCTATGGCTTCCGGGGCTGTCCAGCGAATGGGAATCTTTCCTCCCTGTGACGTCATAGAGAGAAATACCAGTCATTGATCCACATGGCGGGGTTTGAACACGATTCTTTGGTAGACATTAAAAAAATATTTTGTCTTTCAAATTCCTCAATACCAATTAGGTTTTAGAGCCAATCACAGCACAGCAGTCACATTGCTTACAAATTGTATAATTTCAGCAGTAGATAAGACAAAACACTGCGCTTCCCTCTTCATAGACATGTCAAAAGCTTTTGATACAGTCAATCACCAGCTGCTTTTACAAAGATGACCCAGTATTGGTTTGGATAGTGTTGCTTGTGATTGGTTTCAGAACTATATATTGTCTACTCTAGACAATATTATTGTCTATAACCAAAGGTTTTGAGCCCTGTCCTTTTTACCATTTATATTAATGATATTGGTCCTCATTCTCGAACATGTTCGTAAGTACCTTTGTAAATATCTTGGTAAAAATGTTGTACTAACAAAATTACAAAAATCCTCCTCTGGATTCCTGAATGCATGAAACGGTCTCCGTAAGTGGCCAAAATCTTCCATTGTTTCTTCTTTGAATGGATGCCCTTCCCATTTGTATGCAGACAATACAATTGTGTTCTGTATCACTGACACTGTGTTGACCACTTCCCTCCAGGATGCTGTTTTCTAGAACTAGAAATGTTTTTTTATGAACAAGTGCATATATCTACTGTATATAGCTCTTGCATTGAGTCACTGAGTATAAATATCTTGGCCTGTGGCTTGAGGAAAAATTTTCATTTAAGTCTCATGTGGACAGCCTCGCCTCTAAGCTGAGACAGAAAGTTGGCTTCTTGTATACAGAAACAGAACCAGCTTTCCTATGATTAGTAGGAGGAGGATTGTTGAAGCAGTTTCTTTAATCTGTTTTAGACTATGGTGATTTATAGGCATGCTGCAGCTTCAACCCTCAAACATCTATCACTCTGCCCTCAGATTTATCACTGGGGACAAATAGACCTGTTCGCTGTCCACGTCAGACTCAGGACGGAATCCAGAAAGGGTTTGCGTGGCTTTTTCCGACGCAAAGCCGGTGCAAATAGCGCTGAAACTCAGTTTGCTATCCAAGGAGGATGCGCAACGGGTGAAATGAGGTGGTAACTGAGTTCCGTCAGCATTGCGTCCAGTGCAATTAGCGCGTATTTAAATGAGGTAATATGGGCGGAACATGTCCCCTTTCTATGCAAACGGGCCTTGTCCCAAGCCACTCCCAATCCACAAAGCCCGGAGCCAATTGCACGAGCAGTTAACGCGACGCACCTACCGTCTTCACAGACATGATGGTAACTAAGCGCAAAGCCCTAAGCGCTATAAAGAGGCATCATGCCAGCGTCACTGCCAGCGTCACAGGTGATCATGGCAGCAGTAATTGTTGGCAGATGCAGGCATCGTAATACCAGGCGTGCCCATGAAAGAATATTTCGAAGGAGAATATCACCTTTTTTATTTAAGTGAGACCAAAATCATCCGGAGACACAGGTTGCCAGCTCAACTTTCATCTACTGGATGACATCAAGGATGATATTGAGCCAGCCACCGAGAGATCCCATGCAATCGTATTTATTATTTAAATATTGTTATTTAACGTTGTCGGCTTTCCCAATGTTGTCGGCGTTATTGATTGATTGATTTTGAAACGAGATTTTGATTTGTATCATGCTGCAATTTTTATTTGTTATGCATTGCTCTTGCTGTGTGTTTTATCATATATATAAAGCACTTTGAACTGCAATCCTTGTATGAAAGGTGCTATATAAATACATTGTATTATTGTTATCATTATTGACTGCCCTCACGTTCCAATTGTACCACAGCACACTCATATGCTCCAGAATAAACGTTTAATTTATAACGTTTCGTCGGGTCCATGAGGAGTAGACACTGGAAACAGGCCAATGCAAAGTTTATTCTGGAGTATAGGTTCTATTATCTTAACTAAACATTAAATACAACTTGCTCACTCAAAATATTCATTAATTATAAAATATTATGCTATTATGAGCAAACGAAATTTGTTAGATTAGACATTTTGATTAATTATTTCAAGCGGAGAATTGAGAAATTTCGGCACTATAGATGAAGTTATTTCAGGACACTGCTATTGAATAACATGACAAATGAGTATGAGTGAACAAAGCAATGAGTGCTTGAGAGGTTAGTCACCTTACTAAAATATTTGCTTTAATAGAACAATTAGATTGGACATTTGATTATATGTCATCATGCACAATACAACAAAAATAAAGAAAGAAACCCATTATTATGTATTTATCCCAAATTAACATACTGACAGCCGGTCTGCAGGCAGTCAGCCCGTGCACATCGCTATACATTAACAGTCGTCTATTATAATCACATTTAACATTTTAAGCATTTTATGAGCAAACAAAATTCGTTAGATTGGACATTTGAAAAAGGTCTCAATGGCCAAAACATGTCTGGAGATTATAGCCTGTTAACGTTACCACTTTTTTTCACCAGTTATCCTGATAGGTGTGCTGATCAGCAGTAATGCAACGTCATGATTGGCGATTGATGGGAGTATCAATAAATAGACAGATTTGTTTATGTAGGCTATGTTAAGCAGCACATATAAATGACGAAAGATAGTGACAAAAACAAAGGACGCAATTTCTTTATTTTAAAGCTCTTATTGGTAAGATACCTCCTTATATCTCAATGGAACCTATTTTACCTGATCTAGCGACTGGCTGGTTCTTAGGGTCCCTCGAGCATGAGCTCTGAACTTGGAAGATTAGCTTTTTCAATTCATGCGCCCAACACTTTGAATGACCTCTGACATAATGTTATTCCAGCATTTACAGAAAATAAGAGTATGATTTCCGATCAGTGTGTGTCAACTTGTGACTGTTTTTATTTACTGTGTTCACTGTCCAGTAAACGGTCTGGGACCAGAACTGGCTAGTTCATCATGGAACAATTAAAAAAATAAACATGTGTCGGCCAAAACTGGGCCTTCATTCTTCAATCATTAAGGCTAGTTTTGGAAACTATATAGAAAAAGAGGAAGGGTCATCACGTCAGAATACCAGCATTCTATGCTGCACTTGTTACCAGATTTTGGGGTCAGTTCTATTGAAGCCCATAGGAGATGCATGGATAAGCAATATATATACAAGCTATCTGAGGAAATATACATCAACCAATATACTGTATCAAACGTAAGCTAGTTAACAATGCAACAAATTGCCAATGATTCTGACATCAAAACAGTTTAAATCACGTAAATGAGGAGATGGTGATCCCATTCAACTCAATGTCAGCCGAACTGAAAGTTTCCACACTTGGCACCAATGTGCGTTCACGCGCAACACAGTGACGGGATGACACTTCCTTCTTTTATAGTTTCCTTGGTTTTGGCCAAATCATTTTTAGTTTTTATTGTTGAATGATGACC
>NW_028171988.1:0-16000 GCF_963971535.1 Notolepis coatsorum
TGTACATTGGAGGTGGGGGGGGGGGGGGGGGGGGGGGGGTTGGGAAGGGGACACACACACATTTTACACTGTACATTGGAATATTGACAAAGCCTTACTTGGTCATTTACTGTACAACTAGGTTAGGACATTTGTAGGGGCCAGTTTCGAATTGCAGTCTCACGTAGGTGTTTTTTGAGAGTGTTTTTGAAGGTGGGTAGTGATTCACATTCCTTTACAGCTTTAGGCAGGGCGTTCCACATTGATGTGGCATAATTGCGAAACGTGTTTAGTCCCTTGTTTGATCCGAATCTGGGTTTTACATGATTTGTGGAGCTCCCTCTGGTGTTGTGATCGTGGTATTCACTGACCTTTGGGAAGTATTTTGACATGTACATGGGTACCTTGGTCGCGTAGTGTATCTTGTAGACCAGGCCCATTGCAAGTTGCTGTACTCTGTCGTCTACTCTAAGCCATCCTAGGTTGTCAAAGTGGGCAGGGGTGAGGTGGGTTCTAGGAGTCAGGTCAAGTAGTAGTCTGACTAGCTTGTTTTGAGATGTTTGTAATTTGTTTTTTAGTGCCTTTGAGGTGCTTTGGTACCATGAGGTGCAAGCATAGTCGTAGTACCCTTGAATGAGTGCTCCTGCTAGAGTCTTCAGGGTACACACACACACTCTGCCATACTTAGTTAATGTTTTAGCGCGACGTGGGTATACAGGACTGTCGAGGATGCTGCAGAGTTTCTGTTGCACATAGAAGCAGACTCGACACAAGTTTCGCCTTGACGCTGCGTCTCAGCGCACACACACACATACACACACACCACATTATTCTGCGAAGCAGCTCAGTGTCCCGTGGATATTATTGCAAGAGATATTTCATACATATTATGAAAAGCCGATGCCGATCTGTTGTTTAGAATTTGGATGGGGGGTAGCGAGTCTCTGATACCTCTCACCTCTGCGCGGGGGTCTAACACCTATTCACAGCGCACACGCTTCTCTTGTGTGTGTGCGCGCGTGCGTGTCGTGCGTTTCGTGACGCGCTGTAGTTCTCTGGCAAACGCAGATAATTACAAGCATACCATCTAGCAAGAATTAAACGTATTTACAAATCGTATTATGTTTAGCAAGTAAGGAGACATATATAGTAAATCTCAAAGCACTCGAAATTGTCATTTTTCTATTTTTACAGATTTCCGACTTCCAGAGCATTTATGAGTCATTCTAAATCCCTTTGTTCTCCGCCCACGGGTCCAAACAAGCCCCGCGACCTAAAAGGGTTAAAGCTGTTGACAAAAAGTGTACTGACTTGTGTGCTGTTTGGGAACAGTTGATTTTCATCAGCTCACCTGAATGTGTTCTCAAGTTAGTGCTGGACGTGTTGAGAGAGCAGCATATGTTTTAGCCGTTTTTTCAGTCAAACTCATAAATGTGTCCCAGATAGGGCCATGGAGAGTCATTGTTGTTATTGACATCATCATCTTCATCAATGCCATCGAACCCCTCTGCCATTTCACGCGGACTGGTTCATGTAATCCGTTAAATTGCATTCATTTAATACGTCTGTGTTTTTATTTTCACTTCCTGCTTTGCGGCTGGAGTCCCGCCCTATCCTGCCTCTGATTGGCCTACCCGTAATGTTTTGGCCTACCATACCCAATCGTGAGTCGTCATACTCATATCTAAACCAACCAACCAATCATAGTGGGTTTTTTACGGGGAGTTTTTTTTTCTCCTTGCAGATCTTCTAGTCTAGACTGTTTCTCCCGAAAGTAGCGTGTAACCTTTCTCGTCGCTACGTCACTACTTCGTTCTATAAATAGCTCCGCTACAGAGATCGCTACCCTGGTTAAAAAGTAGCGACGCTACCAGCACGCTACTGAGAATTGTAGTTAAGCTATGTAGCGTCGCTACTTGTAGCTAGCTACTGCCCATCACTGACTACATGTATATTTTTTCATATAGAGAGATATCGGTACCCTTATACTCTAATAGAGAATAATCCAGACATGGAGTGGTGGGGAGATGGAGAACACTTTACAACACAACCACACAGATCAAATGATGGAGCCAGTTAAATTCATAACATTCAATATCAAAGGCCTAAACAACCCAATCAAAAGGAAAAAGGTCTATTCATACCTAAAGAAACTCAAAGCAGACATTGTATACCTACAGGAAACGCATCTTTCTGATGAGGAGCATAAGAAACTCAAGAGAGAATGGGTTGGACAGGTGTTTGCTTCCTCCTTTAATACCAAATCAAGAGGAACCGCAATCCTTATTAACAAAAACATCCCGTTCGTTGCCACCAAAACCACCTCTGACCCTAGAGGCAGATTTGTACTTGTTGAGGGACAAATGTACTCGGAACGTTGGACACTATTGAACATTTATGCACTTAACTTCGACGACCCCGCCTTCATCCAAAATATTTTCCTTCTTATAGCTCAGGCAACTGGCATAATTTTAGTGGGAGGGGACTTCAACTTCTGCCTGGATACAGTACTAGATAGGTCCTCAACCAACCCGGCTTCCCCTACCAAGGCAGCAAAAACAACAATTTCTTTTATGAAGGACTATAACTTGACAGATGCCTGGAGGGGAATCCACCCAGGGGTTAGAGATTACTCCTTCTATTCTCACCCCCACGGCACCCACACGCGTATAGATAACTTCCTGCTATCCACTCACCAATGCCATAGAGTATTGAACGCTCAATACCTTACTCGACTACTGAGCGATCATTCCCCCCTGATTATATCCATATTTATGCCAGATAAAATAAAAACAATATATAGATGGCGATTTAATCCAATGCTTCTCAAACAACCAGAATTTTGCTCTTTTATTAGAGAACAAATTGCATTCTTTACACTAACAAATAAACAATCTGCCCCTAATAGCTTCATCTTTTGGGATACACTCAAGGCTTACCTAAGGGGCCACATTATCTGTTATGGTTTGTAACCGACCCCAATCGCACAACACAAGACAGGTATGATGGTTTGCCAAGAAACAGATATTTATTGAACAACAGGGAAAAACAGGGAAAGGGCACTGTCCCTTTAAGGGAGAATCACAAATACAGGAAATAATATGAGGGGAAGGAAAGGTGCCTTTAAGAGGCGGGCAGGAAAAGGGAACACTATGGGAAGGTAAGGGAACGCCTAAGGGAAGGTTAAGGGAACGCCTTGGGACAGAGGAACTAGAGACTAGGTAAACAAGGGACAAGGAGAACTAGGGAGAGAGGACTAGGGACTAGGAGAGCTAGGGATAGAGGACTAGGGACTAGGAGAACTAGGGATAGAGGACTAGGGACGGAGGCCCGCGGTGGCGGGCTGGGGAACAGGAAGGAACAGGGAGGACTGGTGGAAATCATCTGGGCCGCTCTGCAGGACAGAGGAGATAGTTAATGCACAAAGGGAAAAAACAGAGCAGGTGCAGAACAGTCCAAATAACAAAGTGAACAAAGTAATAATATCTTCGTGTGACAAACACACAGGGGGAGATGTAAAGTCCAAAAATACTATTCTAAGTGAGAACCAAAAACAGAGGCAATACGCTGGGGAACAGCAGCGGGACGAGGGCAAGGGGCATTACGCTGAGTGAGTGACATCACAATCAAAACTCACCCAGGCGTATGCGTAAAGGTACAGGGACAGCAACGGGAACGGGGGCAAGAGGCATTACGCTGAGTGAGTGACATCACAATCAAAACTCACCCAGGCGTATGCGTAAAGGTACAGGGACAGCAGCTGCGGGGTGCCGGCTGTCCGAGCCGAGGACAGAGTGGTGCAGGAACAGGCAGCGGGGCGAGAGCGTCGCCACCGGGGCGCCGGCTGTCCGAGCCGAGGACAGAGTGGTGCTGGAACAGGCGGCGGTGGCGAAGGTGTCGTCACCGGGTAGCCGACTGTCGGAGCCGAGGACAGAGTGGTGCGCCACTGCTTGAGTGCGCACCGGAACCGAGAGACGCGTCGGGGTGCGTCTGCGAGGAGGAGTGTGCCAAGCACGAAGGTCTAGAAGATGCGCGTTGCGCGCTGGTCTGGAGAGCGTGCCAAGCTCGAGGGTTCTTGGAAGATGCGCGTTGCGCGCTGGTCTGGAGAGCGTGCCAAGCTCGAGCGTCCTTGGAAGATGCGCGTTACGCGCTGGTCTGGAGAGCGTGCCAAGCTCGAGGGTTCTTGGAAGATGCGCGTTGCGCGCTGGTCTGGAGAGCGTGCCAAGCTCGAGGGTTCTTGGAAGATGCGCGTTGCGCGCTGGTCTGGAGAGCGTGCCAAGCTCGAGCGTCCTTGGAAGATGCGCGTTGCGCGCTGAGGACTGGAGAGCGTCTGCGCTGGTCTGGATGTGCGTCAGGACGAACAGCTGCGCGGGGGTCTGCAGTGGAACGCTGGGGTGCCTCCCGTGGAAGTACAGGGAGCGCAGACCAGTCTCCCCCACAGGCAACGGCGACAGCTGGCGAAGGCTGGAGCAAACATCTCGACGCCGGAGAATGGAACAGCATAGGCAGACAGAGGATCTCCCGAAAGAGTCTAGATGTTTAGAGAATATGACTCGGCAAGTATACAACACGACCCCACGCCAAAACGAGGGGAAGCGCCCTGGTATTTAAAGCCCACAGGGGGACTAATTAGCCTGCCACCACAGGTGCGAGAGATAATAGAATATCGAACAGGTGTGGCCACTAAGGGTAAGGAACGAGAGGGTGGGGGCTAGAGAGAGTGAGTGAGAAGGGAAAATAAACAGTATAGAAGGGAAATAAACAGTATAGGCTTAAAGAAACAGAGAAAAGGTAGTGAGCAGCGGGCAAAACCTCACAGTATCCCCCCCTCCAACGGGAGCCACCCGGCGACCCAAAACAAATACAGACAGAGTGGCAGGGGGCAAAACAAGAGGTACTGGCCAAGCCAGCAGGGGAAGCCACCACAAGAGTGGGGCTAGCAAAAGAAACAGGGTCGCCGAGGGGTAACTGGGGGAACTGGTCAAGAGGAACTGGTCTAGAGGAACTGGGTCTAGAGAACTAGTCTAGAGGAACTGGTCTAGAGAACTGGTCTAGAGAACTGGTCTAGAGAACTGGTCTAGAGAACTGGTCTAGAGAACTGGTTTAGAGAACTGGTTTAGAGAACTGGTCTAGAGAACTGGTCTAGAGGAACTGGTCTAGAGGAACTGGGTCTAGAGAACTGGTCTAGAGCAACTGGTCTAGAGGAACTGAGGGGCAAGCAGGGTAGCAAAGGGGTAACCATGGTAGCACCGGGAAAGGGCTAGCAGAGGGAAGGTTGCTGCCAGGGCACTGATAGCTACAGGGCCTATGCTAGCCGTACTGCTACATCAACATAGAGGCTGCGCAAGCTGCCGGAGCCAGGCTAGCAGAGGGAAAGGGTAGCTGCCAGGGCACTGATAGCTACAGGGCCTATGCTAGCTGTACTGCTACATCAACATAGAGGCTGCGCTAGCTGCCGAGCTAGGCTAGCAGAGGGAAAGGGTAGCTGCCAAGGCACTGATAGCTACAGGGCCTATGCTAGCAGCAAGGGCTGCATAAACATAGAGGCTGTGCTAGCAGCCGGGGCAAGACTAGCAGACAGGGGCTCTGCTGAGGGACTGGGTTAGCCGCCAGGGCATGGCTAGCTACAGGGGGGTCAAACAGGGCAAAACGGGAAGCAAACAGGGGAGCTAACCGGGGAGACTAACAAGCTAAACAGGGAAGCTAAACTGGGCTAAACAGGGGAGTAACAGGCTAACAAGGGAGCTAAACAGGACTAACAAGGAAGCTAAACTGGGCTAACAGGGGAGCTAGAGGGAACAAGAAAAAAAAAAAGGCAAACTCAACATACACCGTCTGTGCTGGCTGGGGTCGTCGATTTGGTGGGGTCGTACTGTTATGGTTTGTAACCGACCCCAATCGCACAACACAAGACAGGTATGATGGTTTGCCAAGAAACAGATATTTATTGAACAACAGGGAAAAACAGGGAAAGGGCACTGTCCCTTTAAGGGAGAATCACAAATACAGGAAATAATATGAGGGGAAGGAAAGGTGCCTTTAAGAGGCGGGCAGGAAAAGGGAACACTATGGGAAGGTAAGGGAACGCCTAAGGGAAGGTTAAGGGAACGCCTTGGGACAGAGGAACTAGAGACTAGGTAAACAAGGGACAAGGAGAACTAGGGAGAGAGGACTAGGGACTAGGAGAGCTAGGGATAGAGGACTAGGGACTAGGAGAACTAGGGATAGAGGACTAGGGACGGAGGCCCGCGGTGGCGGGCTGGGGAACAGGAAGGAACAGGGAGGACTGGTGGAAATCATCTGGGCCGCTCTGCAGGACAGAGGAGATAGTTAATGCACAAAGGGAAAAAACAGAGCAGGTGCAGAACAGTCCAAATAACAAAGTGAACAAAGTAATAATATCTTCGTGTGACAAACACACAGGGGGAGATGTAAAGTCCAAAAATACTATTCTAAGTGAGAACCAAAAACAGAGGCAATACGCTGGGGAACAGCAGCGGGACGAGGGCAAGGGGCATTACGCTGAGTGAGTGACATCACAATCAAAACTCACCCAGGCGTATGCGTAAAGGTACAGGGACAGCAACGGGAACGGGGGCAAGAGGCATTACGCTGAGTGAGTGACATCACAATCAAAACTCACCCAGGCGTATGCGTAAAGGTACAGGGACAGCAGCTGCGGGGTGCCGGCTGTCCGAGCCGAGGACAGAGTGGTGCAGGAACAGGCAGCGGGGCGAGAGCGTCGCCACCGGGGCGCCGGCTGTCCGAGCCGAGGACAGAGTGGTGCTGGAACAGGCGGCGGTGGCGAAGGTGTCGTCACCGGGTAGCCGACTGTCGGAGCCGAGGACAGAGTGGTGCGCCACTGCTTGAGTGCGCACCGGAACCGAGAGACGCGTCGGGGTGCGTCTGCGAGGAGGAGTGTGCCAAGCACGAAGGTCTAGAAGATGCGCGTTGCACGCTGGTCTGGAGAGCGTGCCAAGCTCGAGGGTTCTTGGAAGATGCGCGTTGCGCGCTGGTCTGGAGAGCGTGCCAAGCTCGAGCGTCCTTGGAAGATGCGCGTTACGCGCTGGTCTGGAGAGCGTGCCAAGCTCGAGGGTTCTTGGAAGATGCGCGTTGCGCGCTGGTCTGGAGAGCGTGCCAAGCTCGAGGGTTCTTGGAAGATGCGCGTTGCGCGCTGGTCTGGAGAGCGTGCCAAGCTCGAGCGTCCTTGGAAGATGCGCGTTGCGCGCTGAGGACTGGAGAGCGTCTGCGCTGGTCTGGATGTGCGTCAGGACGAACAGCTGCGCGGGGGTCTGCAGTGGAACGCTGGGGTGCCTCCCGTGGAAGTACAGGGAGCGCAGACCAGTCTCCCCCACAGGCAACGGCGACAGCTGGCGAAGGCTGGAGCAAACATCTCGACGCCGGAGAATGGAACAGCATAGGCAGACAGAGGATCTCCCGAAAGAGTCTAGATGTTTAGAGAATATGACTCGGCAAGTATACAACACGACCCCACGCCAAAACGAGGGGAAGCGCCCTGGTATTTAAAGCCCACAGGGGGACTAATTAGCCTGCCACCACAGGTGCGAGAGATAATAGAATATCGAACAGGTGTGGCCACTAAGGGTAAGGAACGAGAGGGTGGGGGCTAGAGAGAGTGAGTGAGAAGGGAAAATAAACAGTATAGAAGGGAAATAAACAGTATAGGCTTAAAGAAACAGAGAAAAGGTAGTGAGCAGCGGGCAAAACCTCACATTATCTCCTATACAAAGGGAATGAAAAATAAATACTGTGCTGAACTTGATTCTATTGAGGCTGAAATTCAAACACTTGAGAGACTATCAGAGAACATCAAATAAAGATACGTATAGGACCCTGGTGAACAAAAAAATACAATATAATAACTTAAATACATACAAAACTGAGAAATCCATTATGCGTTCTAGACAAAAATACTATGAATTGGGGGAGAAACCTAGCAAAGTACTGGCATGGCAACTACGGAAGAAAGCAAGAGGGCAGTTAACGTAATTGAAGTAGCCCCGGGCAAAATCTCCAATAAAGCCACAGAAATGAGCGATGCTTTTAGAAACTATTACAGTGACTTATACACTGCACAACCTAGTGGGGACAGCACAGCAATAGACTCCTTTCTTTCCAAACTTGATCTCCCAAGCTTGTCTGTCGAGGACAAAGTAACAGCGACCATTAAACTTCTACCGTCAAATAAATCTCCTGGGGAGGATGGTTTCCCCCCAGAGTTCTACAAGGAATTTCAATACCTCTTAATCCCTCCCTTAATGGAAGTCCTTCAATTAGCTAGAGAAGAAAAACAATTTCCTGAGACGTTCTCTCGGGCCATTATATCGGTTATTCACAAGACGGGGAAGGACCCTTTAAAGTGCGCCTCCTACAGGCCAATCTCGCTCCTAAATACAGACTATAAACTTGTAACTAAGATGTCCAAAAGATTAGAAACATTCCTTCCCCGCCTTGTTAATTCCGATCAGACTGGCTTTATAATTAACAGACATTCCTCTAACAATCTTAGACGCTTTTTTAATATTATCCATTTCGCACATAAAAACAAGATTCCCAGCATTGCTCTCTCCCTCGACGCCGAAAAGGCCTTTGACCGGTTGGAATGGCCCTATCTCTTCAAAGTCCTTGAAAAATTTGGTTTTGACGCTCAATTTGTCGACTTGATCAAATCACTCTATGGCTCCCCCAAAGCTAGGATTGCGGTCAATGGGACTACCTCAGATTATTTCTCCATACATAGAGGTAACCGACAGGGCTGCGCTCTTAGCCCCGCCTTATTTACGCTCGCCCTAGAACCCCTAGCAGAAGCAATCAGAATAGACACTAAAATAACGGGCTTCGAAATTGGACCGAACACACATAAAATCTCGCTCTTTGCCGACGATATTCTTCTCTTTTTAACAAACGCGGAAAGCTCCCTCTCACGTTTAGTCAAACTGTTGGACTTATATAGCGCCTTTTCAGGATATAAAATTAACCTTGACAAAAGTGAAATACTGCCCTTATCAGATTCTATTAAAGACACCATTCAACATAACTTCCCTTTTAAATGGTCACCAAATGGTATAAGATACTTGGGGATACTAATAGATAAGGAGATGGTAAATCTATATAAACTCAACCTGTTAAGACAGTTAAAAATCCTAGGGGAGGACTTGGAAAAATGGATGAACCTCCCTCTCACCTTACTAGGCCGAATTAATGCTATAAAAATGAATGTCCTGCCAAAGTTTCTTTATATATTTCAGTCCCTCCCAATCCAAGTCCCTTCTAAATTTTTCTCCTCCTTGGACGGATTGATCAGACGGTTTATATGGCGAGGTAAATCCCCAAGGATCGCCTTAATTAAACTTACTTTAGACTATACAAAGGGAGGACTGAAACTTCCTAATTTTAGATTGTATTACTTGGCGGCACGAGCCAGATTTTTGGCTCAAATGTTTGAGGGGGACCTCTCAGCCTCATGGTTGAACATTGAATGTCTAGACATTAACGAGACCACCCCGTCTGATACCTTGTACAAATGGGACGTGAAATCAATTAAGACCATCACCCAGAACCCCTTCATGATCCATTCTGTGAGGATTAGCCTGTCCCTGGACCTTTTTCCTGTGTTTTCCCTGTCTACTCTCCTCTACTCTTCACCAGCCCCCACCCTTGCAATGATTTACTCTCCTCTACTCTTCACCAGCCCCCACCCTTGGACATCCTTGATCCTCTACCTTCACGCACCTGTTGGGAGTTTGCAGTCACCTCGGGAGAGTACATAGGTTGCAGACTCCCCTCCAGTCCTTGTCGGGTCGTTCTGTGTTCTGGACTCTGTGTTCGTTCTGTATCTGTATCTGTGTACACTCTGTGTTCATGGAGTTCTGTACGTTACCATCCTGTACGTTACCATCACCTGCCGCGTCTCCGGCGTGAGACGACGTGCCAGCCATCACCACCTGTCGCCGTTTGCCTGGAGTGGGACACCGTCTTCGCTCTCTAATTCTCTACGGGAGGTTTTCCAGTGTTCCCACTCCAGACGTCAAGCCGGCTCGTCATCGCTCCCGATTCCATGGGAGGAAGGCGTCTCTTCGTGATCCTTGTTCCTGGGGGTGAGGCTCGTCGTCGCTCCCTAGTATTCCACGGGAGGACGGCGTGTGCCCATCCCGTTCCCCTTGGACCCAGGCTCGTCGTCGCTCCCTAGTATTCCACGGGAGGACGGCGTGTGCCCATCCCGGTCCCCTGGGACCCCCTTTGTTCTGCGCTGCCCGTCTGCAGCATCCGAAGAGGAGGAGGAGGATCTCCGTGCCAGGCCCCGCTGTCTGGCCCCTGTTCCCGTGCCAGGCCCCCGCCGTCGGGCCCCTGTCCCCGTGCCAGGCCTCCGCCGTCGGAACCCTGTCCTCATCCCTGTAAGCAGCTCTGGCCCTCGCCCTGTCCAAGGCCTTAACCCTGTTCTCTGTCCCTGTCTCCAGCCCGCCTCTCCGGGCCTCTGTCCCTGTCCCCCTCTCCAGTGCCCCTGTTCCTGGCCCTGACACTTAGCCCTGGTCCTTAGCCCTGGCCCTTAGCCTTAGTCCCTTAGCCTGTTCGCCTCTTAAAGGCACAGTGCCGCATTTTCCAGATTTCCTTGACTCTAGTGTTTTTGTGTTTTCCCTTAAAGGGACTGTGCCGCTTTTTGTTCTATAATAAATATTTGACCTGTTTTGGCTTACTCTCATACCTGTCTTGTGTTGTGCGATTGGGGTCGGTTACAAACCATAACACATTCAGTCCAAACATGGTTAAAATTACAAAAAAAAATCGGACACAATAGCCCTCTATCACCTAAAACCCCCCTATGGGGAAATAGGCTTATACCTATCTTATACCAGAATAGAGACTTTGAGTCCTGGCCTTTACAAGGTATCACTCGACTGGAACATTGTTATGAAAATGAGGTTTTTATGTCCTTCCAGCAAATGAAAGAGAAATATCAACTTCCTGGGAGAGATTTCTTTAAATACCTGCAACTGAGAGATTTTGTGAGGGTTAACACTCAAGGTCAATGGAAACTACCAGAAAAATCTCCCATTGAAAGTCTTTTTCATAATGATCAAAGGATGGTGAGAACCATCTCTCAAGTCTATAACACCTTACTACCCTCTCTGCCGACCACTGATCCTGATAGGTCCAGGACTAGATGGGAGAGAGATTTAGACACAGAAATTGATCCAGGCCTCTGGGAGGACCTATGTAAAGATCGGGTCACATGCACACTAAATTCAAGATATAGACTGATTCAATTCAATTTCCTGCATCAGGTCTATTTTACCCCCTCCAAATTACATTGGTTCAACTCTAGTATCTCGTCCCTCTGTTTTAGGTGTGGCCAGGAGGAGGGCACGTTCCTTCACTCCACTTGGCATTGCATCAAACTGCAAAGTTTCTGGGAGCGGGTCTGTAAGGCCATATCACAAATTCATAATATAACATTTCCGACGGATCCCGAATTATGCCTCCTTGGTAACTTTACAAACTCAAACCTTACCCGCAGTCATTCCATCAAGCTTACAGAACTCCTCCTGGTTATTGCCAAAAAATGTATTGCAACAAAATGGAAGTCAGATCTCCCTTTGCCATTTGGGATGTGGCTTTCAGAGGTGAAGAGCTGTATCCCTCTAGAAAAGGTGACTTATTCACTAAGGAACAGGGTTGATCATTTCAATAAAATTTGGCAGCCTTTTCTGGAGTATCTTGGAGATCTCCCACCCGACTTGACTGAATGACAGTGGCGGCTCGCCACTAGGGGCGCTCGGGCGCCGCCCCCCCTCAGGCCCCTGGTTATATGAGAGAAGAACAAGACATTTTTTTTTCTTTTTTTTTATAGCGCTATAAATAATATAAACATGTTTAAAATGAATAGTATTTACTCATTTTAAGTATGTTTGTGTTTCCAATGCACAATATAACGTTAATATATAAAATAAAAAATACTCGTTTCACTGACTCACTTTTTTGTTTATTTAATTTTTTTTGTATTTCTCGGCCCGGGCTAGACGCAATAGCGCTCTGAGTGCGCGTCACTGTGTGATCGCTGTATCCATCGCAGCCAATCAGTGCGTAATGCGTTGTGCGTTGAAATATGACTATTATGTTGGAATCCGGGCGCGATTTGAAGCGGTCTAGGCAGCAGCGTCAAGAATTTCTGTAGCCGCATTTCGCGGAGACGCTCTCTGATTGGCCGACGTCAGTTTTTTTTTCCGTAGCAGCATTTCGCGGAGAGACGATCTCTGATTGGCCGAATCCAATTTCTATGTTCAATTCTAGCTTGGTGGTAGAGATCATAGTGTGTTGTTGTGACTGAGATGCGAGCTATTTGTCTTAGAGCGTGACTGCAAGTTCTTTCGACGGTTAAGCTTAGGCACTCTTTCAAAGTTGGTTAAGGTTAGAGTTTTGTCTTAGAGCATGGCGATAGAACGCCAGGTAGTTTGCAGTCTGTTCGACGCGGAAATGGACAAAGAAATCAAACTACTTGTTGTGTGGTGCTAACTGCTAACAGCTAACAAGCTATATGGCAGTCTGGACAGTGGACTGGATATACATCATCAACAGCGGATTATACACTTATCAAGCCCTCCGGCTTGATATACATCAACAGTCTGGGGAGTCGGACAACAGTGAGTGGACCACGTAAACAGTGAGTTAATTCGGTCTCTCTCTCTCTCGCTCTCTCTCTCTCTCTCTCACTCTCTCTCTCTCTCTCTCGCTCTCTCTCTCTCTCCCCTCTCTCTCTCTCTCTCTCTCTCTCTCTCTCTCTCTCTCTCTCTCTCTCTCTCTCTCGCTCTCTCTCTCTCTCGCTCTCTCTCTCTCTCCCCCTCTCTCTCTCTCTCTCTCTCTCTCTCTCTCTCTCTCTCTCTCTCTCTCTCGCTCTCTCTCTCTCTCTCTCTCTCTCTCCCCCCCCCCTCTCTCTCTCTCTCTCTCGCTCTCTCTCTCTCTCTCTCTCTCGCTCTCTCTCTCTCTCTCTCTCTCTCTCTCTCTCTCTCGCTCTCTCTCTCTCTCTCTCTCTCTCCTCTAATTTCGCCGCGGGTGGAGCATAACCACTCAGACAATGAATGGTAACTGTTTAAAATGACAATATATACATATGTGTTTCTTATTGAATCGATCTGAGAGAGAGAGAGAGAGGGAGAGAGAGAGAGAGGGAGAGAGAGGGAGAGAGAGAGAGAGAGAGAGAGCGAGAGAGAGAGAGAGAGAGAGAGAGAGAGAGAGAGAGAGAGAGAGAGAGAGAGAGAGAGAGAGAGAGGAGAGAGAGAGAGAGAGAGAGCTGTGCGTGTTTGTGTTGGGCTATTGGAAACGTGGTTGCATTTGACTGACTGTGATCATATATGATCGATGGCAATGGTGATAATATTCGCCAATGCGTGCCTTGTACATGTTTGCAAAATGTTTGGTATAGCGCCCCTAGTGGAGAAGAATCCAGCAGCCGCCACTGCTGAATGACCTTCTCATTGATCTCTCTAGTAGCTCCATTCTGGTAAAGATGTGTTAAAGATGTGTTGAGGACATCCTGTATCTCTCAATGTCTCTGAAAATATTGTAAATTTTTGTTCTGTTTTTTTTTTTCATGTGTTTCTGTTTTCCTCATGTGTAGGGACCTCTATCACTTTATCTTACACATTTACAACCATTTACCATAGGCGTATATAGGCACCCACATATAGTTGTTGTTATTGTTGCTGTTATTACTGTCCTGTAATTGTCTCAGTATTGTCATTTGTGTATGTTTTGAATAATGGAAAATCAAAAGAAAATATAAAAAAAAAAAAAAAAAGATCTTCGCCAACGAAGGTTTTTTTCACGACGACAACGAGACGTGACGTCACGTTATTGAAGACCACGTGACGCCAACGCGACTAAATAGTTAATTATATATCGTTGACCACAACTGAGGACACGAAAATGTAATTTACAAAAACCAGGACGAAATTTCTCTTCATGTATGTTGATATTGTTGACTAAAACAAGACGAGACAAAATAATTATAACTTTTCGAATGATTATTTCAGTATTTCCGTTTCCGGCTGTGACGTGAGTCTCTGCAGCAGGCAGGTGACGCAGGCGCATGGGGCTTTCATTCTTTCCCTGACACAGCACAAGCACGGAGGTAGAAAGACCAGTAGGTGGCATTACTGCATTATCAAATAGCTCAGCTGAGTGAGCCGACCCCCGCCTCAGGCCCTCACTCAGTCAGACAATGGCGACCGCGAGCCAACAGCAACAGGGTCTCAACAATGATCAATTATCCCGTGGGCTTGGAAGAAAACAAAGACCAGACCTCTGGGCATACTTTAGATATATAGAGCTCGAAGGACTGACAGAATGTATTGTTGAAAAAAGTGAAACACGAGGAGAGGCCACTCAGGCCGGGGAGAAATGTGGTCATCGGATGAAGGGAAAAAACACCACTAATCTCAAACGCCATCTGAAGACATTCCACAAGGAAATCCAGGTAAATGTAAAAATGCATTAGCACCATATGACTGAGTGAATTTGTGGTGGATTAGCCCGTCTGTTGTAACTTGCTTGCTAGCTACTAGCTAGCCCCCTGATGCTAACGCTAGCCAGTAGCCACGTGACGGCTCACAGGGCCCGGGGTTGGCTCACGAAGTATAAGTACGCTTAAACCTAGCTAACGTACATCCTGTGACTAAATGTAAAAATGCTTTTAGCAGTGCAGCATATGACAGTGAATTTGTATGGACTAGTATATATCATGGAGCCATTTGTGGTGGATTAGCCCGTCTGTTGTAACTTGCTAGCTAGTAGATGTACTAGTGCCCACGTGACACCTAGCTAACGTACTGTGACTGTACTTTATTAATTCGTATCTTTGTGACTGAGGTTACTGTTATAATTTACATTACATTGAAAAGATACGAAGCTATATTTTTTAAAGGTGCATTTTTTTTATACAGAAAGAGGTATTATTTAGAACATGAATTCATATTTAGTAAGGCTTGAAAGAAAAGAGCTATTTTGTTATTTATAGGTTGCTTTTTAAGTTATTTTCTTGAGATTTGTCAGATGACTAGGCATAATAAAGCATGTTGAGTAACTTTGGTTATAGAGATATAATTGTTATATAAATAATAATTTTATATCCATAGAGGACTCAGGACTGAGGCATACTTTAAATATATTAAAATTATAAGGCATCTTTGAGTCAACTTTAAGTATCTTGAGTTGAGGCTGTGGGCACCGTCCTCTTTTTTGGAAATCACAATATGGTCATTGGTCACCCTAGAATATACAGTCCCTCCTCCTAGCCCAGGTACTACTACGTAACCTCTGACCTATAGTGGAAGAGTTAGACTTTTCAGAAGTTGCATATTCTGTTCTGACTTTATTTATTCCTGTCTTAGATTGCAGATGTGAAGAAACCCAAGACACTACAGCCAAAGTCTCCATCCACAGGTGATTTATTTGGGGCCTTGTACAAACAGAACTCCCTCGAGCAACTAAGCAGAGAGGAGGCCGTCGCCGCCTGGATCGGCCGCACAGCACTCCCTGCACGTACAGTGGAAGATGAGGATTTCATAATGATGTTGCGAACATTTGATAAAAGGTTCAGAGTGCCAAAAAAGACTAAAGTATCCAACCTGGTGGACAAAGTGTAGGCCTGCCGCGATAAGCAATAAATCGATTAATTGCCGCGATAATTAAAATGAATGCAATGATTTTGACGGGCGCGATTAATTGCTATTTGCGCATTTGTTTTAATGAGGCGGAACCAGTGCCCCTTGTCAGTCACTGTCCGTGTTGGGAGGCGGGCCGCTGGCTTTACTACAGAGCACAGCACAGGAGCTCCGTGGGGCTAACGTTACCCCTCATTGTGTCTATTCTACTAGCATTAACGTTACTCATACAAACAATCAATAACGAGTTATATTGATCACGCTATGTACGATAGCCATGCTAAAACGCTAGCACAACATTAGCGCCTAACCTAACAACAAGCCTTAACAAGTCAGCGATCTTT
>NW_028171987.1:0-14000 GCF_963971535.1 Notolepis coatsorum
CAAGAGGGGTCCGGGAGGGGGGGGTTTGAGCTGGAGCATATGTGTGTAGGGTTTTAGAAAATAGGTATTAGGGGTATATTATATACTAACATTATATAATTGTAACTTCGCTGGATATACACTGTATACGGTTAAAATGTTATTATTGACTATTTTTGTTTTATCCTGTTTCTGTACTTGCATATATTTTAACCACCTTTACTGAAAGTTTCATTATACATTGTGTGTTGAGTACTGACTTTTAATAAGTTTTGTTTTGCAATAATAAAAAAAATTAAAAAAAAAAAAAAAAAAGTCTACCATTCATAATAATAATAATACATCAGATTTATATAGCGCTTTTCCTAATGCTCAAAAACACTTTACAAAACAAACAATACAATACAGTTTTACTAGATACAATAAAAAAAATGGTGCTGTCAATCGATTAAAATATTTAATCTGATTAATTTTTTTGTATCTACCTTAAACTGATCTTTTCCTAGTTTTAATACTCTTATCAACATGAGAGTCAACAAATGCTTGCTTTATGCAGCCATTTAACACAAAAGGATGACCCTCATGCATTGCAAATTGCATCAAATTCAAAACAGAGTGATGCACAAATAACTTAAAAGAAAATAATAATTTAAAACAATGAATAAAGTGCATGAAATAATAGGGGAAAGAAAACGTTAGGAACTTGTTACATTCACCCACACAAGGGCTGAGGACTCCCCCCCGCCCCCCCCCCCCTCTCTCTCTCACACACACACACACACACACACACACACACACACACACACACACACACACACTAAGGCTGAGCCCGAACGTTCGAACGTTCGTTCGTTACGCTGACATTCGGACTTTAATTAATAGGTTCGAACGTTCGGTGAAAAAAAAATAAAGGATGCGCACGGGGTTGAGGTGATGTGAAGCGTCAGGCGCTCAGCTCAACCAGTATGGTCTGCCGGGCTGCAGCGGGATACTATTTCTCAACCAGAGCTCTATTTTGATTGACAGGCGATTCTGCCAATTACGTCACACCGCTTGCACCCGCCTCTGCTGTTACCACCAATCGGCAAGCGTTTATTCGTTTTTTACTTCAGGCATTGATCTGCTTGCTTGAAGCCTCAACAGACTTACCGTAGCTACCGGGGAGCCGTAATCGGTAACGAGGTTTCCGTAGGTGAACCTGCAGAAGGATCATTAATGAATACCAGCCTTTTTCGGCCACGGAGCGCGAGCTTCATGGCGGGAGGTGGTTGCGTTGGAAACAACAGCAGGCGCACGGTGGACAGACCCGTCCACTGTCTACCTCGGAACGGTGGTAGGGCGGACGGGCGGCAGGCGTGTTGGGAGCCCGGCCGTTCCGAGGTAGACGGTGGACGGGTCTGTTGAGCCGAGGCGCGCGCCTCCCCTCCCCGTCGACCAAGAGTGAATACCTGTTATTGAACGTGTAACACACTAACTATATAACGTTAATGCCACAAAACTAATGCCGTTGTTTATCTAGCCCCTTACGTGACTGCAAGGGCTATTGTTTATCATACTTTGATTCAGTAGCTTGTTTATTTTCTTCTGAGTGCTTTGTTTAATTACATGTTTACATGAACAGCCACCACTGTAAACAACATGTTTTTCACCAATAGACTATGCAATGCCGCCCTCCGTAGGATCTATAATAATACAATAAAAAAATATATATTATTAAAAAAATGAAAAAATAATTGTATTAAAAAAAAATTATTAAAAATTTTTAAAAAACGAACGTTCGAACGTTCGTTCGATAAACCCTGGCGAACGTTCGAACCCTAAAAAGGGTTCGGGCTCAGCCTTAACACACACACACACACACATACTTTGAGTCAGAAACAAACATAGTATCAATGAGAGTATCACTAATACACCTGAGTGAAGTCTAGTAAGAAAAAATTATTAAAAAAAGTAAAAAATAATAATAATAATTTTTTTTTTTTTTTTTAAGTTAATCGTGAGTTAAAAAAAATAGTGGCGTTAATAGAATCGGGCGTTAATGCGTTAATACTGCGTTAACTTTGACAGCCTTAAAAAATATATATATAAAAAGGTGAGGGAGGAAGGAGTTCAAACCATTGGTCAATTACCCCCAAATACGACTTTATAAACTCAGAACTTTTCAATAATAATTATTATTATTATTATAACTTATTGCATGCGTTCTGCTTCTGAAATGGATTATATATTGCTGTTAGAACAGTTAGCTGGCTGCCCAGGCCGTACGCATAGAACGCATATTTACAACCTCTCCTCTCCTCTCCTCTCCTCTCCTCTCCTCTCCTCTCCTCTCTCCTCTCCTCTCCTCTCCTCTCCTCTCCTCTCCTCTCCTCTCCTCTCCTCTCCTCTCCTCTCTCTCTCTCCCTCCTCTCCTCTCCTCCTCCTCTCCTCTCCTCTCCTCTCCTCTCCTCTCCTCTCCTCTCCTCTCCTCTCCTCTCCTCTCCTCTCCTCTCCTCTCCTCTCTCTCCTCTCCTCTCCTCTCCTCTCCTCTCCTCTCCTCTCCTCTCCTCTCCTCTCCTCTCCTCTCCTCTCCTCTCCTCTCTCCTCTCCTCTCCTCTCCTCTCCCCTCCCCTCCCCTCTCCTCTCTCCTCTCCTCAGTCTGCTCCACACCTAAAGTTGCACTCTGAGTTTTAGCCACAGAGACATTGCAGAGAGAGATGACAGGTGACAGATCCGGTATTTCCGAACCCGTGAGTGAGGTTCGGAAATACCGGATCTGTCACCTGTCATCTCTCTCTGAAAGGAGAGAGCATAGGATCAGCGGCATATATAATATATTGTCAGTATACTGCATGATTGGTTCTTGACAAGCGCGCAGCCAGTCGTTCAGTATTGACAAAGCCTACTTTGCTGGAACGATTTATTTCGCACTATACAGTACGTATAAGTACAAGTATAAGTCTTTATTTGTCATCAGATTAACACACATACACACGCATGCGATGAGCGACCCACAGGAACACACACACACACACTGAGTCGCAAGTCGTGAGACGTGTGTGTGTGTGTGTGTGTGTGCGTTTGTGCCATTTTGAGATCAGTCGCAAATCGCTTCCTGTTGAATATATCAGACAGGGATCAGATGGCGAACCACGGCTGTTTTACACATGCCTTATTCGCCTTATAAGGAGATGGTGGGCGTGTCTGTATGCAAATGAATTTAGCGCGGATGCGCATTTCAGTTTAAGGATGAGTGGGATTCACCATGCAAATCACCTGGGTAAGCACAGATTTGGACGTTAAGAACGGCTTGATGAATGTGGCGGTGGCTTTTCTTATTGTTCTCTTAACAGACAGGTAAGCAAGAATATAAGAAAAATAATAAGAGAGTATTGTTGAATGAGGCCCATTGAGAGCTCTGTGCCCTCCCTTCATATGACTACAACTGGCGATGCACCGCTAATTCAAAATGGCGGATTTTTGCTAAATTATTAAGACATTCCATAAACTAAAATCTCACTAATAACACGTTAACCTATTGGTAAACAAATGTATGAAAATATAAACTATGACTGCTGTTGTGACATTGTTAGGGTCTTTACTCTTGGATACATTTAAAAAAAAAAAAAAACTCTACTTAATGCCATACAGTCTGGAGAGGTTGATTCATGACGTGATGTCATTTGCGGTCCGCCGATGGACTGCTTGGGCTGACGAGGTTAAGGTCACTGTGCCAAACGGGTCCTGCAGTCATGTGGACGATGCTTCAGACCTACTGCAGACTCTGACCAAACACAGGGAGGTCTCTGTGTTCCAATCGGGTTCAAGTTGATTCTATTATGTGATTATATGAACAAGCTGAACTCTGAAGCAGGAGCCTGTCGAGGCGTCGAGGCCTCGACCCCTCCTGGTGTCTCAGTGTTCAGACCTCTCCTCCTGGTGTCTCAGTGTTCAGACCTCTCCTCCTGGTGTCTCAGTGTTCAGACCTCTCCTCCTGGTGTCTCAGTGTTCAGACCTCTCCTCCTGGTGTCTCAGTGTTCAGACCTCTCCTCCTGGTGTCTCAGTGTTCAGACCTCTCCTCCTGGTGTCTCAGTGTTCAGACCTCTCCTCCTGGTGTCTCAGTGTTCAGACCTCTCCTCCTGGTGTCTCAGTGTTCAGACCTCTCCTCCTGGTGTCTCAGTGTTCAGACCTCTCCTCCTGGTGTCTCAGTGTTCAGACCTCTCCTCCTGGTGTCTCAGTGTTCAGACCTCTCCTCCTGGTGTCTCAGTGTTCAGACCTCTCCTCCTGGTGTCTCAGTGTTCAGACCTCTCCTCCTGGTGTCTCAGTGTTCAGACCTCTCCTCCTGGTGTCTCAGTGTTCAGACCTCTCCTCCTGGTGTCTCAGTGTTCAGACCTCTCCTCCTGGTGTCTCAGTGTTCAGACCTCTCCTCCTGGTGTCTCAGTGTTCAGACCTCTCCTCCTGGTGTCTCAGTGTTCAGACCTCTCCTCCTGGTGTCTCAGTGTTCAGACCTCTCCTCCTGGTGTCTCAGTGTTCAGACTAGGGCTGGGCGATATGGCCTAAATATGATATCACGATATTTTCTGACCTTTCGGCGATACACGATACGCATCACGATGTTTTTCTTTTTTTCCCCAAAATTCATTATGAGGCTTACCAAGACAGTATTTGAGTTTGCAAGCTAACATTAAAGACAAAATAAAATACCCATGCATTTAGCATTTTTATATTATATATTAGATTTAGATTATTGGATTATTAGATTATATATTGCATATATTTAGCAATGAGATATTATATGATTTAGATATGAAATATGATGAATTGAAAATGGGGGACCCTGATGTAAACAAGACGAAAGTCTTTCTCTGGTCTGCATCCTCCAGTCCGCTGTTGACTGTTGTTGTATTGAGCTGTACTGTATTGTACCCATGCTGCAATCTGTTAATAACGTTCTCATTCATTCAGCCGGCAAACAGAATCATTTTGATTGACAGTCGCGTCTGCCAATTACGTCACATCGCTTGCACCCGCCCTGCTGTTCTTAGCACCAATCGGCAAGCGCGTATTCATTTTTTACTTCCGCCATTGGAGAGCTCAATGACAATTGGCTTGTTCGAGATGGGATAGGCGGACGCAGATCTGCGCAGGTTTTACTACGGCCTCGCCAAGCGCGTTGCATGACGGTTAGAATGTTGTCCGATTTGCTCTGAAAATCTGACGAGGCGAGGCGCGGAACTCCCGCGGGAGCGAGCCGCGCGCAGCGTTCAGAGCGAGGCTCCACAGCACCTCTCACCTGGCTGCTCCCGGCTGGGAAGCGACTTGCTACGGTCGCGCAAAGCGCCTATTGGCTCAGAAAAGTTGTCAGTCACCAGCCATGTGACAGCCAGGGAGTTATGAGACGTTTGATTGATTGAAAACTTTATTATGTTATGCGTTATCAACTTATCATCATATCATCATGATAAACTTCAAGCTGTCAGACACACACACACACACACACACACACATACAGCAGTGTGTTGTGTGTGCGTGCGGCCAGGAGCGCGCAACAAGATGGTATACATTATGGTATATGAATAGTATATTCCACTATAGCAGTATATGGTGTGTGCTGTACATTTGAATCTGATCTAATTTTGCACACGGCCATCGCATTATAATGAGCTGGACAGGTGTGTAATGTGTGTGTGGTGACGTGAAAGCGTATCTGCCGCGCGAGACTAGGCGAGAGGCTCTCGTGAAATCGGCAGTGTCCGCCCTCTTAACTCCTCCCCCGGCTTCACTCGGCTACTCTCGTCTACTAGTCGAGGCAAACCGAAATCCATCTTGAACAAGCCTAATAACAATGGCAGCGGTAGCTCGCCGCGGCCGACGTTTAGCTTTTAGCTCCGCAGAAGGACTAAACGACTGGAGGCATAATGATTTTACTGCAACGGATGTTATAATAAAAGCCTTTCCATACATCTGTCTGATTGAAAACTTTATTAACAGACCGCAGAATGGGCACAACTGAGTCAGCACGGGCTGAGATATGAACGACTAATGCTTGCTATATCTAGGTTGACCTCGGTCGTTGCGCTGATGTTATTGAAAGTGTAACTATATAACGTTAATGCCACAAAACAAATGCCTTTGTTATCATAAGTAGTAACTTTTGATGCAGTAGTGTGTGTGTGGGGCGGCGCTGTTCAAAAGTGTCAACGTGTGGACCAGATTGACGCGACACAAGCCTCTTGGGCAAAACATCACGATATCCACGATACGTTTAAAAAGTGTATCGTTAATGAACTGTACCCGATATTTATATAATATCGTCATATCGCCCAGCCCTAGTTCAGACCTCTCCTCCTGGTGTCTCAGTGTTCAGACCTCTCCTCCTGGTGTCTCAGTGTTCAGACCTCTCCTCCTGGTGTCTCAGTGTTCAGACCTCTCCTCCTGGTGTCTCAGTGTTCAGACCTCTCCTCCTGGTGTCTCAGTGTTCAGACCTCTCCTCCTGGTGTCTCAGTGTTCAGACCTCTCCTCCTGGTGTCTCAGTGTTCAGACCTCTCCTCCTGGTGTCTCAGTGTTCAGACCTCTCCTCCTGGTGTCTCAGTGTTCAGACCTCTCCCCCTGGTGTCTCAGTGTTCAGACCTCTCCTCCTGGTGTCTCAGTGTTCAGACCTCTCCTCCTGGTGTCCCAGTGTTCAGACCTTAACCGTTTCGCGGCCAACCACGTATATAAACGTGTTACCACTCGGTTTTGCTTTTATCCCATTTTAATATCCTACTCAATGTCACAGAGCTGTATGTTGGCTGGAAACGGCATATCGGTACTCCGAAAGTGCAGTACCGGCCAGATCCTGGTATTGGCGCTGTCTCGAGAATGCAGTTTCCCCTGTTGCAGACCGGGTGTCACTTTTATTTCGTTCCGGGTTAGCTTTTCTGTTAGCCTGAAGCTATGGCTTCACCAGATCGCCTGGAATACATTTTGCGACGCCGAATTCAGTGTGCGGTAAAGGAATATAGCATCAGCCAATGGACATATCGATCTACCAGATGGCGATCAAATAACTGGGAAATTCTTTTTGGAATCCAACCGGCCACAGGTAAGAGCGATTTGATGTCAATTTCAGTCTGATCGGGCCTTGTTCTCATAGCCATCCACCCGGTCAGCGTATGATGTTGCAATAACGAATGCCGTTATTGGTAATCAATAATCAGAAACGACTCCCCCCCCCCCCCCCTTTCATGCATTCATGGTGGAACATGATACCGATCATATGCATTTTGATTTTTAACTCTAGCTTGTGTAGGGCCGAAACGCCAATCGATTTAACGTTATTAGCTTAGCGCCCTATAACTAGCTTTGCAGGAATTACCCCAGACCATTGCGCTATATAGTTCATATTCACGACGCTATAACACGGGAACGTATTGATGAAAAAACTATTTCTTTATGGCATATTGAAGGGAACGTTTATACTGTCAATTGACAATGGCAATGGACACATAGCAATACTATAAAATATAGATTTAGCTCTACAAACAACCTCACGCACAGTGAAAACTTGTAATGAAAAGCTGGCCTCAGAGTGGGATTAGACGGGCCCCAATGGCCCCCAATGTGTTAACATCAACAATGTTATTGTTATTAGTTGTGGTGCACTGACATGAACATTCTGGCCGATACCAATATTACATTTTTTGTTATGACCGATATTACAGGTGGCGATATGATCTGTATATAAATAAAACAAATTTCTACATGTCAATCTACTGTTGATGTGTCTCTACTGTGTCTCTACTGTTGATGTGTCTCTACTGTTGATGTGTCTCTACTGTGTCTCTACTGTTGATGTGTCTCTACTGTTGATGTGTCTCTACTGTGTCTCTACTGTTGATGTGTCTCTACTGTTGATGTGTCTCTACTGTGTCTCTACTGTTGATGTGTCTCTACTGTTGATGTGTCTCTACTGTGTCTCTACTGTTGATGTGTCTCTACTGTTGATGTGTCTCTACTGTTGATGTGTCTCTACTGTTGATGTGTCTCTACTGTTGATGTGTCTCTACTGTTGATGTGTCTCTACTGTGTCTCTACTGTTGATGTGTGTCTCTACTGTTGATGTGTCTCTACTGTGTCTCTACTGTTGATGTGTCTCTACTGTTGATGTGTCTCTACTGTGTCTCTACTGTTGATGTGTCTCTACTGTTGATGTGTCTCTACTGTGTCTCTACTGTTGATGTGTCTCTACTGTTGATGTGTCTACTGTGTCTCTACTGTTGATGTGTCTCTACTGTGTCTCTACTGTTGATGTGTCTCTACTGTGTCTCTACTGTTGATGTGTCTCTACTGTTGATGTGTCTCTACTGTTGATGTGTCTCTACTGTGTCTCTACTGTTGATGTGTCTCTACTGTGTCTCTACTGTTGATGTGTCTCTACTGTGTCTCTACTGTTGATGTGTCTCTACTGTGTCTCTACTGTTGATGTGTCTCTACTGTTGATGTGTCTCTACTTTGTCTCTACTGTTGATGTGTCTCTACTGTTGATGTGTCTCTACTGTGTCTCTACTGTTGATGTGTCTTTACTGTTGATGTGTCTCTACTGTGTCTCTACTGTTGATGTGTCTCTACTGTTGATGTGTCTCTACTGTGTCTCTACTGTTGATGTGTCTCTACTGTAGGGCTGGGCGATATAACGATAACGATAAATATCGCGATATATTTTAATAATCGATATCGGATATCGAAATGAAAAAAAAATCGAAAAATCGTTTTTTTTTTTTTTTCTTTTTTTTTTTACCTGCAACAGGGCAGTTTTAAAACCAGAGACAGTGGACAGACTTGTCTTTCTTGCCTGCAACTTAAAGTAATGGCTTTGCTTGTCCAAATGACAATACTGACCAAATTCAGATTTCTTTTTCTCTTGTCCATTTATTTTGTTTGCTTTCTAATTTAAAATACAGTTTGAAACCGTCTGTACACAGTAGGCTATGTGTGCTAGCAGAACTAGACTCCAGTCACGAGTCACAGTGCACATGTGCAGTGGTTTGTCCACCAAAAAAGCGCCAAAAGATCGAAAATAAACTAGCAGAGCCAGAACTGTTCAACTCCTCTGGAGCCACAGCCAGCAGAGAAGCCGGTTTACTTTAGCTTTTAAACCAGCTGCAGCCTGAGAACTGGAGTGTGAGGGGATGTAACACTAAAGATGGTGGCAATGACAAAGAATTGCTGCAAAATAAACATACATATGTTGTTAAAAAAAAAAAAAAAAAAAAAAAAAAATGTATACTTATAACAATTCGATAATTATCGATATCGAGAAATAAAATAAAATTATCATATCGTTATCGCGATATGATTTTTTTCCATATCGCCCAGCCCTACTCTACTGTGTCTCTACTGTTGATGTGTCTCTACTGTTGATGTGTCTCTACTGTTGATGTGTCTCTACTGTTGATGTGTCTCTACTGTTGATGTGTCTCTACTGTGTCTCTACTGTTGATGTGTCTCGTCTCTACTGTTGATGTGTCTCTACTGTTGATGTGTCTCTACTGTGTCTCTACTGTTGATGTGTCTCTACTGTTGATGTGTCTCTACTGTGTCTCTACTGTTGATGTGTCTCTACTGTTGATGTGTCTCTACTGTTGATGTGTCTCTACTGTGTCTCTACTGTTGATGTGTCTCTACTGTGTCTCTACTGTTGATGTGTCTCTACTGTTGATGTGTCTCTACTGTGTCTCTACTGTTGATGTGTCTCTACTGTTGATGTGTCTCTACTGTGTCTCTACTGTTGATGTGTCTCTACTGTTGATGTGTCTCTACTGTGTCTCTACTGTTGATGTGTCTCTACTGTGTCTCTACTGTTGATGTGTCTCTACTGTTGATGTGTCTCTACTGTGTCTCTACTGTTGATGTGTCTCTACTGTTGATGTGTCTCTACTGTTGATGTGTGTCTCTACTGTTGATGTGTCTCTACTGTTGATGTGTCTCTACTGTGTCTCTACTGTTGATGTGTCTCTACTGTGTTTCTACTGTTGATGTGTCTACTGTGTCTCTACTGTTGATGTGTCTCTACTGTTGATGTGTCTCTACTGTTGATGTGTCTCTACTGTGTCTCTACTGTTGATGTGTCTCTACTGTGTCTCTACTGTTGATGTGTCTCTACTGTGTCTCTACTGTTGATGTGTCTCTACTGTGTCTCTACTGTTGATGTGTCTCTACTGTGTCTCTACTGTTGATGTGTCTCTACTGTTGATGTGTCTCTACTGTTGATGTGTCTCTACTGTTGATGTGTCTCTACTGTTGATGTGTCTACTGTGTTTCTACTGTTGTGTCTCTACTGTTGATGTGTCTCTACTGTTGATGTATCTCTACTGTTGATGTGTCTCTACTGTGTCTCTACTGTTGATGTGTCTCTACTGTGTCTCTACTGTTGATGTGTCTCTACTGTGTCTCTACTGTTGATGTGTCTCTACTGTGTCTCTACTGTTGATGTGTCTACTGTGTCTCTACTGTTGATGTGTCTCTACTGTGTCTCTACTGTTGATGTGTCTCTACTGTTGATGTGTCTCTACTGTTGATGTGTCTCTACTGTGTCTCTACTGTTGATGTGTCTCTACTGTTGATGTGTCTCTACTGTTGATGTGTCTCTACTGTTGATGTGTCTCTACTGTGTCTCTACTGTTGATGTGTCTCTACTGTTGATGTGTCTCTACTGTGTCTCTACTGTTGATGTGTCTCTACTGTTGATGTGTCTCTACTGTTGATGTGTCTCTACTGTTGATGTGTCTCTACTGTTGATGTGTCTCTACTGTGTCTCTACTGTTGATGTGTCTCTACTGTTGATGTGTCTACTGTGTCTCTACTGTTGATGTGTCTCTACTGTGTCTCTACTGTTGATGTGTCTCTACTGTGTCTCTACTGTTGATGTGTCTCTACTGTTGATGTGTCTCTACTGTGTCTCTACTGTTGATGTGTCTCTACTGTTGATGTGTCTCTACTGTGTCTCTACTGTTGATGTGTCTCTACTGTTGATGTGTCTCTACTGTTGATGTGTCTCTACTGTTGATGTGTCTCTACTGTGTCTCTACTGTTGATGTGTCTCTACTGTTGATGTGTCTACTGTGTCTCTACTGTTGATGTGTCTCTACTGTTGATGTGTCTCTACTGTTGATGTGTGTTGATGTGTCTCTACTGTTGATGTGTCTCTACTGTGTGTCTACTGTTGATGTGTGTCTCTACTGTTGATGTGTCTCTACTGTTGATGTGTCTCTACTGTTGATGTGTCTCTACTGTTGATGTGTCTCTACTGTTGATGTGTCTCTACTGTTGATGTGTCTCTACTGTGTCTCTACTGTTGATGTGTCTACTGTTGATGTGTCTCTACTGTGTCTCTACTGTTGATGTGTCTCTACTGTGTCTCTACTGTTGATGTGTCTCTACTGTTGATGTGTCTCTACTGTTGATGTGTCTCTACTGTGTCTCTACTGTTGATGTGTCTCTACTGTTGATGTGTCTCTACTGTTGATGTGTCTCTACTGTTGATGTGTCTTTACTTTGTCTCTACTGTTGATGTGTCTCTACTGTGTCTCTACTGTCTGATGGAGACTCAGTGTTCAGGGTAACAGAGCATGAGGTGAGACGGATCTTTAAAAAAGTGGATATCAGGAAGGCAGCAGGACCGGACGGCATCCCCGGCCGCGTCCTAAAAGTCTGTGCCGACCAACTGGCCCCGGTATTCACTGACATCTTCAACCTGTCCTTGGAACAGGCCGTCATCCCCACCTGTCTGAAGAAGTCCACCATCATCCCTGTACCCAAAAAATCTACGCCCGCTTGCCTCAACGACTACCGCCCTGTAGCCCTCACCTCCATAGCCATGAAGTGCTTTGAGAAGCTAGTGAAGGGCTACATCTGTTCCTCCCTCCCCATCAACCTGGACCCTCTGCAATTTGCATATCGCCCCAACAGGTCCACGGAGGACGCCATAGCCCATGTGCTGCACACAGCAGCATCACATCTGGACAAGAGGCAGGGGAACTATGTGAGAATGCTGTTCATCGACTACAGCTCAGCATTCAATACCATAGTCCCCTCCAAACTCATAGCCAAGCTCAGGGACCTGGGCTTGAACTATGACCTGTGCCAGTGGGTCCTGGACTTCCTGACGGGCAGACCCCAGGTGGTAAGAGCCGGCAACTGCACCTCCTCATCCATCACGCTCAACATAGGGGCCCCCCAGGGCTGTGTTCTGAGCCCCCTCCTCTACTCCCTGTACACACATGACTGCGTAGCACAGCGGAACAACAACACCATCATCAAATTTGCTGATGACACAGTAGTGGTGGGCCTGATCTCTGCCAACGACGAAAGGGCCTACCTGGAAGAGGTAGAGAACCTGTCACAGTGGTGTCAGGAGAACTGCCTCTCCCTGAACGTCAGCAAAACAAAAGAGATGATTGTGGACTTCAGGAGGTCGGGGGTCAAGGACTACAGCCCCCTCAGCATCGACGGGGCACCAGTTGAGAGAGTGAACAGTTTCAAGTACCTCGGAGCCCACATATCCGAGGACTTGACATGGACCACACACATTGACAGTGTTGTGAAGAAGGCACGACAACGCCTCTACTTCCTCAGGCGCCTAAGGAAGTTCCAAGTCAGTCAGAAGATCCTTAGGAACTTCTACTCATGTACAATAGAGAGCATCCTGACCGGCAACATCACCTCCTGGTTTGGGAATAGCACTGCACAAGACCGTAGCAGACTACAAAGAGTGACACGTTCAGCCGAACGCACAATTAGAGGGGGGCTTCCCACCCTCCAGAACATTTACAACAAGCGGTGCAAGGGGAAGGCTAAGAGAATTATTAAGGACTCGAGCCACCCGAACAACTGCCTCTTTGAACTGCTGCCGTCAGGCAAGCGATACCGGAGTCTTATGGCGAGCACAGAAAGACTCAGAAGGAGCTTCTATCCCCAGGCCATCAGGCTGCTAAACGAACAATAATCGCTAAACGAACAATAATCACTATGCAACAACCATCAAATGCACACAGCACACACACCCACACGCACACACTCACTCAAACAAACAACACACTGCAGCACCCACTCTCCACACTTTAGATCACACAAACACACTTACACTTTATATTTATTGATAAAGGATTTGCACTACAACTCGTACACCTACTGTGAATTGTACCTAAACTGCACCTCGTCCATTTATGCCTTGCACTATATAGTATATAGTATTGTATATTAGTACACTGCACAGTATTGTATATTGTATGGTAACTACGTCTACGAACATTGTACATATGTCTAAACTGAACACTGTGACCTCTTTTTTTACTTCTAATTTTTACTATGTTTTTATTTCATACTTATCTTGTCATGCACAGTCTCTGGAGCGCAACAGTAAGAAGCATTTTGTACAAAAGTATTCTGTACTTCTGTATGACAACTATTAAAGAAACTATTAAAGAAACTTGATGTGTCTCTACTGTTGATGTGTCTCTACTGTTGATGTGTCTCTACTGTGTCTCTACTGTTGATGTGTCTCTACTGTTGATGTGTCTCTACTGTTGATGTGTCTCTACTGTTGATGTGTCTCTACTGTGTCTCTACTGTTGATGTGTCTCTACTGTGTCTCTACTGTTGATGTGTCTCTACTGTTGATGTGTCTCTACTGTTGATGTGTGTCTCTACTGTTGATGTGTCTCTACTGTTGATGTGTCTCTACTGTTGATGTGTCTCTACTGTTGATGTGTGTCTCTACTGTTGATGTGTCTCTACTGTTGATGTGTCTCTACTGTTGATGTGTCTCTACTGTTGATGTGTGTCTCTACTGTTGATGTGTCTCTACTGTTGATGTGTCTCTACTGTTGATGTGTCTCTACTGTTGATGTGTGTCTCTACTGTTGATGTGTCTCTACTGTTGATGTGTCTCTACTGTTGATGTGTGTCTCTACTGTTGATGTGTCTCTACTGTTGATGTGTCTCTACTGTTGATGTGTCTCTACGTCTCTACTGTTGATGTGTCTCTACTGTTGATGTGTCTC
>NW_028171986.1:0-1000 GCF_963971535.1 Notolepis coatsorum
ACTGTATTAATATGCCATATACTGTTTTCTTCTCTATGAGAAGACAGTTGTCAAGAGCCAATCGTGCAGTCGTTCAGTATTGACATTACTAAATGAGATGTCATGCTAATATGTCATGTTCTACAGTAGGACTTACTACTATAATACCTAATAAAACAAGTCATTATAATGGTAAATGGCTGCTTTTTTATATAGCGCTTTTATCCAAAGCGCTTTACAATTTGTTACTCACATTTTACCCATTCACTCACACATTCACTCACACATTCACACACCGACGGCGGAGGCAACCATGCAAGGTGCCAACCTGCTCATCGGGAGCAATTAGGGGTTAAGTGTCTTGCTCAAGGACACATCGACACGCTGCCGGGAGGAGTGGGAATCGAACCGGGAACCTCCGGATTGCCAGACGACTGCTCTACCTCCCGAGCCACTGTCGCCCCATTAGAATAATAGAAGCCTACTTTGCTGGAACGATTCATTTCACATGCAATAAATGTGTGTGTGTGTGAGCGTGTGTGTGTGTGTGTGTGTGTGTGTGTGTGTGTGTGTGTGTGTGTGTGTGTGTGTGTGTGTGTGTGTGTGTGTGTGTGTGTGTGTGTGTGTGTGTGAGTGTGTGAGTGTGTGTGCTCGCGCACTGAGGCTGCATCACTAAGCCGTTTCTCCACGCATTTATTCATTTATGGAGCATTTATTGATCCACTCTGGTTGGATGGTGTATTGTACTTGTGCTGTATAATAACAATACATTTGAATCTAATCTCATTTTGAGATCAGTCGCAAATCACTTCTGCGCTACCTGTTGAATGGATCAGCATGGTGCAGTGCAATGCCGAACCGAAGGAGCTGGTGGAGCGTGTCTGTATGCAAATTAAATTAACGAGAACACGCATTTCAGTTTAAGAATGAGTGACGTATTTCATTCATGGGAACCCACTTGCGAAGAATTTCTTTTTTTTTATTCCATTTATTTTTCGGCTTTTCTGTATTTTTCACCCAT